>NC_059280.1:2081237-2086237 GCF_017591435.1 Portunus trituberculatus
CTTTCTTCACTGTTTATCATTCCTCTTTCATTGTGTCACTTAATCTCTCTCTCTCTCTCTCTCTCTCTCTCTCTCTCTCTCTCTCTCTCTCTCTCTCTCTCTCTCTCTCTTACAAGGTCAGATGATAATGTGTCTAAAGAAAGATACCCATTGAGAGAGAGAGAGAGAGAGAGAGAGAGAGAGAGAGAGAGAGAGAGAGAGAGAGAGAGAGAGAGAATTATAGTAACAACAACAACAACAATAACAACAACAACAGTACCACCACCATCACCACCACTCTCTTTAATTCTCTCTCTCTCTCTCTCTCTTTCTTTCAAATTAATCACCAAAATATTATCTCACTTTCTTTAAATTTTCTCTCACTTTCTTTAATTTTCTGTCACAACACCTCACTGTCTTTAATTTGCTTTAATCTCTCACTTTAGTTTCTCTCTCTCTCTCTCTCTCACATCCGGTTAGAGCAAGTGAGCGAGTGAGCGAGTGAGAGAGAGAGAAAATTTGCTCACATCCTTCCTCTCTCACTTCTAAAGGGTGACTGAGGCGGCGTGGCGGGTTGTCAGCTGATCTCTCTCTCTCTCTCTCTCTCTCTCTCTCTCTCTCTCTCTCTCTCTCTCTCTCTCTCAATCTCTGTGTCTCTCTCTCTCTCTCTCTCTCTCTCTCTCTCTCTCTCTCTCTCTCTCTCTCTCTCTCTCTACATAATTTCATATTGTGAGAGTAAGAAAAGTGAGAAAATAAAGCTAGTTTTAATTTCTATGAGTAAAATCTTGCTTTAAATTAAGTTCTGTCTGTCTGTCTGTCTGTCTGTCTGTCTGTCCGTCTGTCTGTCCGTCTGTCTGTCTGTCTGTCTGTCCGTCTGTCTGTCTGTCTGTCTGTCTGTCTGTCTGTCTGTCTGTCTGCCCACACCTGTTCACACCTGACGCTTACCTTCAATTAGGCCCTACACACTTACACACGTGACCCGGGGTGGGGGGGGCCTACAGAAGGGGGCTTCTGCTTACCTGCAAAGAGAGAGAGAGAGAGAGGTGAGTGTGTTGTTTTGTGGTGTTTTGAGGTGTTTTTGGTGTGTTTTTGTGGTGTTTTTGGGTGTTTTAGGGTGTTTTGAGGTGTTTTGGTGTGTTTTTGGGTGTTTTTTGGTGTGTTTTGGGGTGTTGAGGTGTTTTGGTGTGTTTTGGTGTTTTGTGTGTTTTGAGGTGTTTTGGGTGTTTTAAGATGTTTTGGTGTGTTTTGAGGTGTGTGTTTTGTGTGTTTTGAGTGTTTGTGTGTTTGAGGTGTTTTGGTGTGTTTTGATGTGTTTGAGGTGTTTTGGTGTGTTTTGGTGTTTTGATGTGTTTGGTGTGTTTTGTTGTTTTGATGATGTGTTTAGGGTGTTTGATGTGTTTTGATTTGTTTTAGGTGTGTTTTAAGTCTGTTTGAGGTGTTTCAGGGTGTTTTGGGATGTTTGGTGTGTTTTGGTGTGTTTTAGGTGTTTCGGGGTGTATGGGTGTGTTTTTGGGGTGTTTTGAAGTGTTTTAGGTGTGTTTTGGGGTGTTTTGGTGTGTTTTGAGGTGTGTGTGTGTGTGTGTGTGTGTGTGATTTGTTGTTGATGTTGTTGTTATTATTATCATTATTATTATTATTATTATTATTATTACTACTACTACTACTACTACTACTACTACTACTACTACTACAACAATTATTATTATTATTATTTATGTGCTATTACGAACATAAGGAGAGAGAGAGAGAGAGAGAGAGAGAGAGAGAGAGAGAGAGAGAGAGAGAGAGAGACGGTTTACACTCCCTTAATCTTTCACAATGAGAAAAATTGAGAAAATAAATAAAATAGAGAGAGAGACTGGCCTCCTTCCACCCTCACTCATTAAAACTAGCTCATTATCTCTCTCTCTCTCTCTCTCTCTCTCTCTCTCTCTCAGTCTCCCCCTAAATTCAAACAGAAAACGGAGGGTGACTTAAAAGAAAACGGGAGTAAATCTTGCATAAATAAAGCAAATGAGAGAGAGAGAGAGAGAGAGAGAGAGAGAGAGAGAGAGAGAGAGAGAGAGAGAGAGAGAGAGAGAGATGTCAACAAATAACATGCGTTGCCGGGCGTATGACTCTCTCTCTCTCTCTCTCTCTCTCTCTCTCTCTCTCTCTCTCTCTCTCTCTCTATGGGTTTAAAATATTGAGCGTCTCTCTCACAAATACACGAAAGACACGCACATAGAGAGAGAGAGAGAGAGAGAGAGAGAGAGAGAGAGAGAGAGAGAGAGAGAGAGAGAGAGAGAGAGAGAGAGAGAGAGTAGGCTTATTTTACCTCTTTTTCCCCTTTGGAGGAGGAGGAGGAGGAGGAGGAGGAGGAGGAGGAGGAGGAGGAGGAGGAGGAGGAGGAGGAGGAGGAGGAGGAGGAGGAGGAGGAGGAGGAGGAGGAGGAGAAGAGGTCTTTGAGAGAGAGAGAGAGAGAGAGAGAGAGAGAGAGAGAGAGAGAGAGAGAGAGAGAGAGAGAGAGAGAGAGAGAGAGAGAGAGAGAGAGAGAGAGAGAGAGAGATAAAGAAAATGAGAGAGAGAGAGAAAAATGAGAGAGAGAGAGAGAGAGAGAGAGAGAGAGAGAGAGAGAGAGAGAGAGAGCCGCGCCTTTGCTGTTGCTACTTGAAAAAGGTAAACAAAAGAACTAGCTTTAAATTTCACTCTCTCGCTCTAATAAAGAAAATGTGAGATAGAGAGAGTGAGATAATGGCTCTACCTGTGAGATAGCTCTATTTTTGCCTTTCATTTGTGAGAGATAGAGAGAGAGAGAGAGAGAGAGAGAGAGAGAGGTATTATGGTGTAAGATATCTCCTTTAAAGACAGACACAGCCTCTCTCTCTCTCTCTCTCTCTCTCTCTCTCTCTCTCTCTCTCTCGTGTCTTCTTTCCATTTGGTTTGTTTTGCTTTATTGCTCTCTCTCTCTCTCTCTCTCTCTCTCTCTCTCTCTCTCTCTCTCTCTCTCTCTCTCTCTCTCTCTCTCTCTCTCTCTCTCTCTCTCTCTCTCTCTCTCTCTCTCTCTCTCTCTCTCTCTCTCTCTCTCTCTCTCTCTCTCTCTCTCTCTCTCTCTCTCTCTCTCTCTCTCTCTCTCTCTGTCTCTCTCTCTCTTCTCTCTCTCTCTCTCTCTCTCTCTATCTCTCTTCATCCTCTTGTGTGACCATGAAGAGGAAGAGATGAGAGAGAGAGAGAGAGAGAGAGAGAGAGAGAGAGAGAGAGAGAGAGAGAGAGAGACACACCTTTCTCTCTTCCCTCCATCTCTTTCCCCCCCACCTCTCTCTCTCTCTCTCTCTCTCTCTCTCTCTCTCTCTCTCACAATCTTGGCAATATTTTTCCTAATTTCTCTTTCCTTCATTAAAATTCCAATATTTTTTTTCAAAGTATTTAAATTTTTTCTTCCTATCTATTTCAACAATTTTTCTTCTTAAGTCACTATACATAAATTTTCTCTATGCTGTAAAATTATTTATAGATTTCTGCATTATTAACTGGAGAAACACTCTTTTAAAAGGCTCTAGTTGAAGTAATAAGGGTTTTTAAGGGTGTTTTTAAGGTTCTAGAGGCAGAGTGACAAGATTTCTGCATTATTAACTGGAGAAACACTCTTTTAAAAGGCTCTAGTTGAAGTAATAAGGGTTTTTAAGGGTGTTTTAAGGTTCTAGAGGCAGAGTGACAAGATTTCTGCATTATTAACTGGAGAAACACTCTTTTAAAAGGCTCTAGTTGAAGTAATAAGGGTTTTAAGGGTGTTTTAAGGTTCTAGAGGCAGAGTGACAAGATTTCTGCATTATTAACTGGAGAAACACTCTTTTAAAAGGCTCTAGTTGAAGTAATAAGGGTTTTAAGGGTGTTTTAAGGTTCTAGAGGCAGAGTGACAAGATTTCTGCATTATTAACTGGAGAAACACTCTTTTAAAAGGCTCTAGTTGAAGTAATAAGGGTTTTAAGGGTGTTTTAAGGTTCTAGAGGCAGAGTGACAAGATTTCTGCATTATTAACTGGAGAAACACTCTTTTAAAAGGCTCTAGTTGAAGTAATAAGGGTTTTAAGGGTGTTTTAAGGTTCTAGAGGCAGAGTGACAAGATTTCTGCATTATTAACTGGAGAAACACTCTTTTAAAAGGCTCTAGTTGAAGTAATAAGGGTTTTAAGGGTGTTTTAAGGTTCTAGAGGCAGAGTGACAAGATTTCTGCATTATTAACTGGAGAAACACTCTTTTAAAAGGCTCTAGTTGAAGTAATAAGGGTTTTAAGGGTGTTTTAAGGTTCTAGAGGCAGAGTGACAAGATTTCTGCATTATTAACTGGAGAAACACTCTTTTAAAAGGCTCTAGTTGAAGTAATAAGGGTTTTAAGGGTGTTTTAAGGTTCTAGAGGCAGAGTGACAAGATTTCTGCATTATTAACTGGAGAAACACTCTTTTAAAAGGCTCTAGTTGAAGTAATAAGGGTTTTTAAGGGTGTTTTTAAGGTTCTAGAGGCAGAGTGACAAGATTTCTGCATTATTAACTGGAGAAACACTCTTTTAAAAGGCTCTAGTTGAAGTAATAAGGGTTTTTAAGGGTGTTTTTAAGGTTCTAGAGGCAGAGTGACAACATTTCTGCATTATGAACAGGAGAAACACTCTTGAAAGCCCCGCCAGTCAGCTCTGTGGCCTTGGAAATCAGACGTGGGGAGAGAATCAAGTGTTTTTGAAGACGAACGTTATAAAGGTGGTAGCATCATGCTGCCGGGGGGTCGTCAGCCCCTCACCACTACCCCCACCACCAGTGACGGGTGGTGGGCGTGGGCAGTACCTTCTCCAGGGCGGCCAGGAGGTGTATGAGGGCGTGCACGAGGTAGACATAGCGGGCGTCATCAGGGAGGTGGAACATCCTGTGGTGAGGAGGACGCCGCGCCGCGCCCCCCCGCGCCTTGAAGCACCGCCCCCCACGCCCCGCCTGTGGGTCGTAGCGAGGGCGGGGTCGCACAAGGGTGTGGGGGTCGTGGCGGGGGCGCGCCGTTAG
>NC_059280.1:2101237-2106237 GCF_017591435.1 Portunus trituberculatus
TTAATATTTGTGTTAATATATGCAAATTAGTTAGTTTTAATTTAATATTTGTGTTAATATATGCAAATTAGTTAGTTTTAATTTAATATTTGTGTTTATATATGCAAATTAGTTCGTTTTAATTAAATATTTGTGTTTATATATGCAAATTAGTTAGTTTAATTTAATATTTGTGTTTATATATGTACAAATGAGTTAGTTTTAATTAAATGCCTGTTAAAATATGCAAATTAGTTAGGTTTAATTTAATATTTGTGTTAAAATATGCAAATTAGTTAGGTTTAATTTAATATTTGTGTTAATATATGCAAATTAGTTAGGTTTAATTTAATATTTGTGTTTATAATATGCAAATGAGGTTAGGTTTACGTGTCCACCTGTGCTAGTGTATGGAAATAAGGTAAGGTGTGAATTTTCAATGTATGTATTGTCTAGATCTGTATATCTTAAGTAATTAAAGTTATTATTATTATTATATACAAACACACATGCACGACAACAACAACAACAACAACAACAATAATAGTAATAATAATAATAATAATAATTTAATAATTTCTACAATAGCAAAACACGAATAACAAACAAACACGATAAATTATGAAAAACCAGCCAAGATTATGTTTTTTTTTTGTTTAATTTGAGCTGTTTTTCTCTCTCATTTCGCTCAAACGACGCGTTCCAGACTTGCCTCAACACAAAGTGAGAGGGAGAGAGAGGGAGAGGGGGAGAGAGTGAGAGTGTATTGCAAGTCTTAATAAAAAGAGAAAGTTTTGTGTGTGTGTGTGTGTGTGTGTGTGTGTGTGTGTGTGTGTGTGTGTGTGTGTGTGTGTGTGTGTGTGTGTGTGTGTGTGTGGCCATGCTCGTGCTACACATCAAGGGAGAGTGAAGGAGCGGGAGGTGGGGGGGTGAAGGAGCGGGTGTTGGTGTCGGTGGGGGGGGCAGGGGGCAGGGTGTCTGGGAAAAGAGAGGAGGAGAGGAGAGGGGGGGAGAGGTGAGGGAGTAACACAATAATGCGTGCTGCACTGTACAGAGGGGGTCGCCGCCCCCGGCCAGTCCCCCCTCCACCACACACACACACACACACACACACACACACACACGGTGGGGAGGGGGGGTGCCGCAGTACCCACCTTGAGGAGGGGCCGGCCCAGGGGGGAGGCGTGAGCGAGCTAGCGTGAGGAAGGAGAGGGAGCGTTAGGACACGGCAAGACGCGGCGGCGGCGCCCACGGTGCGCCGCGTGCGTGGCGGAGCCGCCTACGCCCGCCACGCCCCGCGCCGCGCCAGCGCCGCCGCCGGCAGGTTAGTGTGTGTGCAGTAAGTATCAGAACCCAGCGTGAATCCCCGACCCCCACCCCGCCCCGCCCCGCCCCGCCCCTCGCGCGGTACCTGGGAGAAGCGTGACTGAGTCTCCATGATGTCAAAGAAGAGCTGCATCTTGCGGTGGAAGGCCTGGGCGCCCTGCGCGGGGGACGGCGGGCTCAGCGCCACGCCGCTGCTGGGGAACCCGTGCGCTGTGTGCCGCAGCGGCAGCTGGCGCGGCGCACTGGGTCCCCGCGCCCCACGCAGCTCCAGGCTGGAGAAGCGGCGCTGGGCGGTGCCCGAGGGCGAGGTAAGGAAGCCCCCGGGGTCCGGGCCGCGCTGCGGGGACACTGCGGGGGAGCTGTAGGCAGAGCGGCTGCGGTAGTTATGGGGCAGCGAGTGCTGGCTGCCGTGCCCAGCCGGGCGCGCCGGTAGCCCGTCTGGTCTCTTCGGGGCGCCGCCCCCGGCACTAGTAGCGGACGCCAGGGAAACAGGCGCCTCCTTGCGAGAGGGCGAGAGGAACCTGGATGGCGTGGAGGCGCCGCTGGTGGCGGGGCTGCCGCTGCTGGCCAGGTGGGTGAGGCTGCCGGCACTGCTGCTGTTGCCGCACTGGTACAGCGTGCCCCGCGCCGCCCCGCCGCCCTCGCGAGGCCTGGCAAGCTGCAGGCGGGTCTCGATGGTGCGGAGCAGCGTGTGGCCGTCGGGCAGGGCGGGCGTGCTGATGCCGCCCGCCAGGCCACGCAAGGCGTGGTCAGAGCAGGAGGCGGGCAGGGTCTTGTAGCCCGTCTCGGGGCTGTGTAGGCTGCGGGGTGCCGCGGGGCGGGGCTGGCGGCTCCGCAGTTCCTCCCTGCTGCCTTCGAGGCGCGCCTCCTCCAGCTTGGCGCGGGTAAACAGCGCCTCCAGGTACGCCAGCTTACTCATATTGGCCTCGTGCGCCGCCCGCACCCGCCCCAGTCCGCCGCCGCCCGTCTCCGGCCCGTAGAGAGTCAGGGGGCGCAGCGCGTCGTCCAGCGCGGCGTGGCGCCCCCCGTTGAGCATGGGCGTGGTCCGGGAGCGGGGCAGGGCGGCACGGGAGCGGGCGGGGGCGGGGCTGGATTGGTCGTCGTCGTGGCGGGTGTCGTCGTGGGGCGGGGCGCTGCTCTGCTCCGACCCGGAGCTCTCCTCGCAGCCCGGGCTAGCCTCCTTGCCCGACGTGGCGCCCGACGTGGCCCCGGAGTCCTCTGAGTCTGACGACCGCTCTCCGTTGGCCAGGGCGGCCCGGGCAGCTGCCCCGCCACCGCGCCCCCGACCACCGCCGCCGCCGCCGCCGCCACCGCCGCTGTCGTATCCATCGAGCAGCAAGTTGGCGCCGCCGTTGTGCAGCAGCGCCAGGAAAGAAGGCTGGGGCGCGTCGTTGCCCCACACCACGGGGCTGGGCAGCAGGCCGCTCCTGCTGGTGCGGGACGGCCCGCCGCCACTCTTCTTGCCGCCGCCCTGGAGCTCAGAGGGGGGCCGCCGCCGCCCCTCGCCGTGCCGCCCCCCGGACATGGCGCGCACCGTCACTGTGTCCGCCGGCCGCGGGTCTCACGCGGCGCGGGGCGTCACCATACCTTGATGGCCGCCACGCTCCACGCCAACCCACCACCAACCACCGCACGCCGCCCACACTCTGCCTGAACCGCACACACCATTAACACACACCACCACGACACCACCTACACAACACCAATACGACTCCACCAACACCACCAATACGACACCACCAACACCACCACAACAACACAACCACCACCACCACCACCACCCCTCCCCAAAACACCACCACGCCCAAACCCCAAACAAGATACCCACCGCCCCGCCCCGCCCCGCCCCAGGTGAGGCCTGAGGGGCGGCAACACAAAGGGCGCCAAGGCAAAATACATCAACTCTTACTTTTCTTCCTTCCTCCTCCTCCTCCTCCTCCTCCTCCTCCTCCTTCTCCTTGATCCTTCTTTCTTTCCTCTTCCTCCTCCTCCTCCTCCTCCTCCTCTTCCTCCTCCTCCTCCTATCCTTTGTTTTATTCTTCCCATTTCTTTATTCGCCAGTGTGTGTGTGTGTGTGTGTGTGTGTGTGTGTGTGTGTGTGTGTGTGTGTGTGTGTGTGTGTGTAGTAATAAAAGCTCCTCCTTCTTCATCTTCTTCTTCCTCCTCCTCCTCTTCCTCCTCCTCCTCCTCCTCCTCCTCCTCTTGAATACCGCATTGCTAATTTACATAAATTTCCACTTAATTAGACAAGATGTGATTGTAGTAGTAGTAGTAGTAGTAGTAGTAGTAGTAGTAGTAGTAGTAGTAGTAGTAGTAGTAGTAGTAGTAGTAGTAGTAGTAGTAGTAGTAGTAGTAGTAGTAGTAGTAGTAGATGAAGATAAAATAAATAAAAAGATTTCTTATTTCTTTCAAACACACACACACACACACACACACACACACACACACACACACACACACACACACACCTGCTCAATCCCGTATCCCACGTTAATGAGCCTCTCTCTCTCTCTCTCTCTCTCTCTCTCTCTCTCTCTCTCTCTCTCCTTAAGGATTCAACTTGTCAAGAATAAAAATTACGAGAGAGAGAGAGAGAGAGAGAGAGAGAGAGAGAGAGAGAGAGAGAGAGAGAGAGAGAGAGAGAGAGTTAAATACACTTAATTCAATATTGATTAATCTTCACAAGACAAGCATATTCCTCCTCCTCCTCCTCCTCCTCCTCCTCCTCCTCCTCCTCCTCCTCCTCCTCCTCCTCCTCCTCCTCCTCCTCCTCCCTTTATAACAAGCAGTATACATATCCCGTCTCATTACACTCCTCATCTTCCTCTTCCTCTTCTTCTCCTCCTCCTCCTCCTCCTCCTCCTCGGCAGGTAATAAGAGACGATTACTCACTAATTAGTCAGGTGTGTGTGTGTGTGTGTGTGTGTGTGTGTGTGTGTGTGTGTGTGTGTGTGTGTGTCTGCTTTGAAGGTGGTGATGGTGGTGGTGGTGGTGATACTACTACTACTACTACTACTACTACTACTACTACTACTACTACTACTACTACTACTACCTACTCCTCCATCTTTTCCTCCTCCTCCACCTCCTCCTCCTCCTCCTCCTCCTCCTCCTCCTCCTCCTCCTCCTCCTCCTCATTTTCCCTAGCAAACTTTAACTAACTTCCAAATAAGGAGAACAAGGTTTGGAATAACATCTCCTCCTCCTCCTCCTCCTCCTCCTCCTCCTCCTCCTCCTCCTCCTCCTCCTCCTCCTCCTCCTTATTTATTACATCTCCTCCCAATCAATCTTCTTCTTCCCCTCTTCCTTACTTTATTTCCTCCTTCCTCTCTTCCTTCTCTTCCATTACAAGGAGGAGGAGGAGGAGGAGGAGGAGGAGGAGGAGGAGGAGGATAGGTGGAGGAGGAGGAGGAGGAGGAGAGAGAGAGAGAGTGTATGTATGTCTTAGAGAGAGAGAGAGAGAGAGAGAGAGAGAGAGAGAGAGAGAGAGAGAGAGAGAGAGAGAGAGAGAGAGAGAGAGAGACAATTTCTCCTTTATGACCGTATAATCACACGAACACACACACACACACACACACTCTCATTTTCAAGAATTTGGTATGTCTTCCTCCTCCTCCTCCTCCTCCTCCCTCCTCCTCCTCCTCCTCCTCCTCCTCCTCCTCCTCCCTAAGAAGACC
This sequence comes from Portunus trituberculatus, assembly GCF_017591435.1. Lineage (NCBI taxonomy): Eukaryota > Metazoa > Arthropoda > Malacostraca > Decapoda > Portunidae > Portunus > Portunus trituberculatus. The sequence goes on from NC_059280.1 coordinate 2,106,220, forward strand.
ATTACAAATATTTTTTTC
>NC_059280.1:2131237-2136237 GCF_017591435.1 Portunus trituberculatus
CTTCTTCTACTTTTCCTCCTCCTCCTCCTCCTTCTTTTCCTCTTCCTCTTCCTCCTTCTCCTCCTCTTTTTTCTTCTTCTTGTCCTCCTCCTCCTCCTCCTCCTCCTCCTCCTCCTCCTCCTCCTCCTCCACGCAACACGTTCACAGAAAACGGGTATTTAAAGGGCAGACTTCGAAAGCACCAAAGAAAACGGGTTCTCTTCACCTTTTTAATGGCTGACCACGACAAACCAGGCAGGTCACCTTAAAGACACCCTGAATACACCCAAACACACCCTAAAGAGCCCTAAACACCCTTATATCACCCTAGAGAATCCTAGTATATCCTTAAATGCTCAAAAGACACCCTAAAACTGTACAAAACACTCCAAAAACACACTTTAACACCCGAAAAACACCCAAAAACACTTCAAAACACCCCAAACACACACTTATACACCTCAAATACACTTAAACACCCTAAAAACACCGCAAAATACCTCAAAACACCCCCAAAACACCCCAAAACACTTCAAAACACCCGAAAAACACTTCAAAACACCCCAAATACACTTAAAACACCCTAAAAACACCCCAAAATACCTAAAAACCCCCAAAACACTCTAAACACCCCAAATACCCCTAAAACACATCCAAACACCCCAAAACACCTTAAAACACCCAAAAAACACCTTAAAACACCCAAAAAACCCCCTAAAACACCCAAAAAACACCAAAACTACACTTAATCTTACCTTTAAGTGGAGCGACGGGCCTGTACGGGGTGGATGGTGCGGGTGGTGGCCTCGGGTGGATGGAGGAGGCCCCAGTTTATCCACTTCGCCCTCTATAAGCTCTGATCCGTTCTCCACATCGCTCATCCAAACAGAGAACTTGTCTAGAGCTTTGTCGAAGGAGTGGAGCGAATTGATGGCTGAGTGCAGTTCTTTGCCTCGCGCTATGATGCTGTGGAGGAGGTGGAGGAGGAGGAGGTGGAGGAGGTGGAGGAGGATGTGGAGGATGTGGAGGAGGAGGTGGAGGAGGTGGAGGAGGATGTGGAGTAGGTGGAAAAGTTTGGAAGAGGATGTGGTAGAGGTGGAGTAGGAAGAGGAGGTGGAAGAGGATGTGGAGGAGGAGGTCGAGGAGGTGGTGGAGGAGGTGGAGGAGGAGGTGGAAGAGGATGTGGAGGATGTGGAGGAGGAGGTGGAGGAGGATGTGGAGGAGGTGGATGAGGAGGTGGAGGAGGTGGAAAAGTTTGGAAGAGGATGTGGTAGAGGAGGAGGATGTGGAGGATGTGGAGGAGGAGGTCGAGGAGGTGGTGGAGGAGGTGGAGGAGGAGGTGGAAGAGGATGTGGAGGAGGAGGTGGATGAGGATGTGGAGGAGGATGTGGAGTAGGTGGAAAAGTTTGGAAGAGAAGGTGGAGGATGTGGAAGATGTGGAAGAGGTGGAGGAGGATGTGGAGGAGGTGTGGAGGAGGTGGAAAAGTTATAGATTTGAGGTTTATGTGGTAGAAATATTGATGGAAGGACAGGTGGAGGAGGAGGAGGAGGATGTGGAAGAGGAGGAGGAGGAGGAGGAGGAGGAGGAGGAGGAGGAGGAGGAGGAGGAGAAGGAGGAAAAATATTAGTAACATTGTAAAAATAAAAATATCAATAATAAGAACATTGAGAGAGAGAGAGAGAGAGAGAGAGAGAGAGAGAGAGAGAGAGAGAGAGAGAGAGAGAGAGAGAGAGTATTAGTATTTCTCCCTCTTCCTTCCCTCTCCTCTCACTCCTCCATCCTCTCTCTCCCTCCCACACTCTCTCACTCTCCCAACCTCTCCCAGCACTCTCCCCCACTCACCACCTCTCACAACCCTCTCCCAGCACCTCTCCCACTCACCACCTCTCCCAGCCTCTCACAAACCTCTCCCCCAGCCTGTCCGTAGCGCCTCTCACCTGGCATTGAGATTGGAGTACCGGTAATTAATATTTTCGGTAATTTTCTTAAGGCGGCGAGTGTCATCGTGCTGGTATACCGCGATCAGCCTCTGTGTCAGCTGGTTGAACAGTTCCAGCTGGTGCTTGTACTGGTGGATCTCAGCGTGGAAGCCCTGGCGTGGAGGACAGGTGGATTTAACGCACTCAAAAACACACTCAAGCTTCCGAAAACGCACTCAAACACCGTGAAATGCACTCAAAATACACTCAAACACCTTAAATGCACTCAAAATACACTTAAATATTGCAAAACATACTCAAAACACACTCAAGCTTCCGAAAACGCACTCAAACACCCTGAAATAACACACTCAAGCTTCCCAAAACACACTCAAACACCGTGAAATGCACTCAAAATACACTCAAACACCCTTAAATGCACTCAAAATACACTTGAACATCGCAAAACATACTCAAAACACACTCAAGCATCGCAAAACACACTCAAACACCTTGAAATGCACTCAAAATACACTTGAACATCGCAAAACACACTCAAACACCTTGAAATGCACTCAAACACACTCAAACACCCTGAAACACACTCAAAACACACTCAAACATCGCAAAACACACTTAAACATCGCAAAACATACTCAAATGCACTCAAAACACACTCAAACACCTTAAATGCACTCAAAACACACTCAAGCTTACTAAAACACACTCAAACACCTTAAATGCACTCAAAACAGACTCAAACACCCTAAAATGCACTCAAAACACACTCAAGCTTACTAAAACACACTCAAACACTCTGAAACACACTCAAGCTTACTAAAACACACTCAAACACTCTGAAACACACTCAAAACACACTCAAACACCCTGAAACACACTTAAATATCCCAAAATACACTTAACCATCCCAAAACATACTCAAAACACCCCAAACACACCCATGCACTCAAAACACCCCTCAAACACACTCAAAACACCCTTACACACTCAAGCATCCCAAAACACACTCAAACACCCTAAAACACACTTAAACACTCAAAACACCCTTAAACACACTCAAAATACACTCAAACACACTCCAAACACACACAAACACACCAAAATACTCTTAACACACCCAAAACACCCAAAATACTAAAAAACACTCAAAACACCCCCAAACACACTCAAAACACACTCAAACGCCCTTAAACACACCCAAAACACTCAAACACTCAAAACACACTCAAACGCCCTTAAACACTCAAAACACTCAAAACACCCCAAAACACACAAAACACACCAAAACACACAAACACACCCAAAACACGCAATCCAAACACCCCCCCCCCAAACACACCTTCTGCTCCCTGATCTGCTGGTCCAGAATATCAGCGGTCCTTGCCACGGGCGCCATCCTTTCCAAACGAGCCTCCATCCTGCCCAGCCAAGCCTCTAACTCGGCCCTCTTGGCATCGAACTTGTGTGTGTCTCCTAGCATTGCGTCCAGCTGTGTCTTGCGCGCCAAAACCACACTGTTCGTCTCGTCCCAGTGCTCTCTCAGCTTGGACACTGCCGGGAGAGGGTTGCAAGCCTGTTATGAGGTGTTTTGAGGTGTTTGGGTGTGTTTGAGGGGGTTTTGGGGTGTTTGAGGGGGTTTTGGGGTGTTTTGGTGTGTTTTGAGGTGTTTTGAGGTGTTTTGACGTGTTTTGCGGTGTTTTGGTGTTTTTGGTTTGTTTTGTGTGTGTTTGTGTGTGTGTTGTGTGTTTGAGTGTTGTGTGTTTTGGGTTTGGAGTGTTTTGGTGTGTTGTGTTTTGGTGGTGTGTGTTGGTGTGTTTTGTGTGTGTTGGTGTGTTTGTGTGTGTTTTTTGTGTGTTTTGGTGTGTTTGTGTGTTTGAGTGTTTTGTGTTTTGGTGTTTTGTTGTCTTGCGCCAAACCACACTGTTCGTCTCGTCCCAGTGCTCTCTCAGCCTGGACACTGCCGGGAGAGGGTTGCAAGCCTGTTATGAGGTGTTTGAGGGTGTTTGGGTGTTTGAGGGCCGTGTTGTTTGGGGCACTTGGGGGTTTAGAGGTGTTTGACGTGTTTGGTGTTTGTGTGTTGAGGGCCCTGTGGTGTGTTTGGGTTTTAAAGTGTTTTGGTGTTTTGGTGTGTTGACGTGTTTTGGTGTTTTGTGTTTGAGGTGTTTGTGTTTTGTGTGTTTGTGTGTTTTGGGGTGTTTTGTGTGTTTGGGGTGTGTTCGTGTGTTTGGGGTGTCTTCCCAGTGTGTTTTGGACACTGCCGGGAGGGTTGCCCATGAGGTGTTTTGAGGTGTTTAATGTGTTTTTGGGGGATGTGTTTGCTTGGTGTTTTGAGGTGTTTTGGTTTGTTTGTGTTTGTGTGTGTGTTTGTGTTAAGTTTAAAGTGTTTTGTGGGTGTTTTAGGGTGTTTTGGTGTGTTTAGGTGTGTTTTAACGTGTTTTGGAGTGTTTTTGTGGTATCTAAAATGTTTGGGGGTGTTGTAGAGGTATATTGATGTGTTTTGGGATGTTTTCATAATAAAAATAATAATAATAATAATAATAATAATAATAATAATAATAATAATAATAATAATAACAATAATATTAATAACTACACTACACAAAATGCACAACACTAAGAACTCCACTAATAAGAACACAAAACACATGCAAAACAACTAAATAAATAAATAAATAAAAACACACAGACAGACAGACAGACAGAAATGGAGAAGCTCGTTTTCTTTGAGATTTAGAAGAGTTACCCAGAATACAAGACCGTTTTCTCTTACAATTAGTCCGTTTTCTTTCACATGAGAGAGAGAGAGAGAGAGAGAGAGAGAGAGAGAGAGAGAGAGAGAGAGAGAGAGAGAGAGAGAGAGAGAGAGAGAGAGAGAGACTAAATAAACTAATAAATAAAGATGCAATTTTAATAGCTAATAAATCTAAAATGTGTGTGTGTGTGTGTGTGTGTGTGTGTGTGTGTGTGTGTGTGTGTGTGTGTGTGTGTGTGTGTGTGTGTGTGTGTGTGTGTGTGTGTGTGTGTGTGTGTTTGTGTGTGTGTTGTCATGTATACACTAGGGATGCAGGTTAATTAAAACA
>NC_059280.1:2143737-2146237 GCF_017591435.1 Portunus trituberculatus
TTCTTTGAGCCCATCAGCTGACGACACCAAATCATCCAGCTGTGGTTTCTTCCCCTCAAGTTCTCTCAACACGTTCTGAGGGGAAACAGGAGAGGGGGGGGGGTTAGAGTGGTGCTGGAGGAGGAGGAGGAGGAGGAGGAGGAGGAGGAGGAGGAGGAGGAGGAGGAGGAGGAGGAGGAGGAGGAGGAAGGGGTGTTTGATTGAAGGTAAAGGAGGAGGAGGAGGAGGAGGAAGAGAAGGGGTTTGACTACAGGAGGAGGAGGAGGAGGAGGAGGAGGAGGAGGAGGAGGAGGAGGAGGAGGAGGAGGAGGAGGAGGAGGAGGTAATAGACTGAAAGGGAAGGAGGAGGAGAAGGAGGAGGAGGAAGAAAAGGAGGAATTAAGGAGGAGGAGGAGGAGGAGGAGGAGGAGGAGGAGGAGGAGGAGGAGGAGGAGGAGGAGAAGGAAGAAGAGGAAGAAATAGACAACAACAGCCTTCCTAGTCAAAACACCTCTCTCTCTCTCTCTCTCTCTCTCTCTCTCTCTCTCCTATGCAAAGTTTCCTCCTCTCCTTTCCTCCTTCCTCCAGATTACATTTTAATAACATCTCCTCCTCCTCCTCCTCCTCCTCCTCCTCCTCCTCCTCCTCCTCCTCCTCTTCTCCTTCTTCCTGTCCTCTTTCGTTAAACGTTACCAAACAGCTGCCAACAGGTCTGTTGCTGTTTGGCTATTCTTATTTCCTCCTATATTTATGCTTCTTTCCTCCTCCTCCTCCTCCTCCTCCTCCTCCTCCTCCTCCTCCTCCTCCTCTTCCTCCTCTCTCCTCTCTCTCTCTTCTTCATTTTGCATTTATGAATAGATTTTGCAGAGAGAATAGAAACTGAGAGAGAGAGAGAGAGAGAGAGAGAGAGAGAGAGAGAGAGAGAGAGTATCACCCTTTTTCCCCTCAAATCATCATATTTATACCATTTTTCCCCTCAGATCACCATAAATTCACCATCTTTCCCCTCAGAATCACCAACATGTTATTTTCTTCTTTAATTTCCCCTCAGATCACCATATTTACACCATTTTTCCCCTCAAATCACCATAACACTCCCCTCTTTCACTATATAACACAATATTTCCCCTCTTTCACTATTAAAAAACAAAAAATTTCCCTAAATCACTATCATTTCCCCTCAGATCATCATATCATCACTATTTTCCCCTCAGATCACAATTATTTCACTATTTTTCCCCTCAGATCACCATAACGTACTTTTTTCCATTATATTTCCCCTCGGATCACCATATTATCACCATTTTCCCCTTAGAATAAACAATTTTCACCATTTTCCCCTCAGATCACCATAAAATTCACTATATTTCCCCTCAGAATCACCATAACGTACATTTTTCACCATTTTTCCCCTCAGATCATCATATCATCACTATTTTCCCCTCAGATCACAATTATTTCACTATTTTTCCCCTCAGATCACCATAACGTACTTTTTTCCACTATATTTCCCCTCAGATTACCATATCTTCACCATTTTCCCCTCACAATCACCATAACATCAAAATTTTCCTCAAATCACCATAATTTCACCAATTTCCCCTCAGATCACAATACTGTCACCATTTCTCCCCTCAGATGAAAATATCTTCACCAATTTTCCCCTCAGATCACCAAAACGGCACAAATTTTCCTAATTTTCCCCTCAGATCACAATATAGTCACCATTTCTCCCCTCAGATCACCAAAACGCCACAATTTTTCCTAATTTTCCCCTCAGATCACAATAATTTCACCAATTTTCCCCTCAGATCACCATAACGCCACAATTTTTCCTCATTTTCCCCTCAGATCACAATATCTTCACCATTTTCCCCTCAGATCACAACAACGTCACAATTTTTCCTCATTTTCCCCTCAGATCACCATAAACTTCACAATATTTCCCCTCAAAATCACCAACACGCACAATTTTTACCAATTTCCCCTCAGATCACAAAATAGTCACCATTTTTCCCCTCAGATCACCACAAACTTCACAATATTTCCCCTCAGAATCACCAAAACGCACAATCTTTCACCAATTTCCCCTCAGATCACAAAATAGTCACCAATTTCCCCTCAGATCACCACAAACTTCACAACATTTCCCCTCAGATCACCACAAACTTCACAATATTTCCCCTCAGAATCACCAAAACGCACAATTTTCACCAATTTCCCCTCAGATCACAATATCTTCACCAATTTCCCCTCACAATATTTCCCCTCTCCCTCTCCCCTCACTCGTTCACCATAATTACTTTAAAAAGGCCTTTATAGTGAGCGGTCTCCATGGCGCGAGTGAGGGGAAAGAGAGAGAGAGAGGGAGAGAGTGAGGGGAGAGAGAGAGAGAGAGTGAGAGGGCAAGAGTGAGAGGGGAGTTGAAACAGGTGTCTTGAGGAGGAGGAGGAGGAGGAGGAGGAGGAGGAGGAGGAGGAGGAGGAGGAGGAGGAGGAGGAGGAAGATATGCAAGAAGCTA
>NC_059280.1:2158737-2183737 GCF_017591435.1 Portunus trituberculatus
CCAAAACACCTCAAAAACACAAAACACAAAACACTCAAAACACTCAAAACACACACACACACACACACACACACACACACACACACACACACACACACACCCTTACCTTCAGTGCCAGAGAGACAGAGAGGCCCTTCCCTTCAACCTCTTGTGCCAACACCCAAAAAGTTGTGTCCAGGTTTTCAAACATTGCTTCTTTCTCCCTTAGTGTGACCCCAGCTGACCTGACCTCCACCTGGTCCATCCGGCGGAGCGCTATCTTCACCCTCATCTCCTCGGTCCACCGGTACACCTCCTCCACTTCCAGGCACAGCGTTTTAATGACCCCAAGCTTAGTCTCCACCTTTTCTTTATAAACTGGAAGGGTTTGTGAGATCTGGATGGGAAGATGCAGAGTTAAGTTGTAGATTTGAGTGTTTTTGGGTGTTTTGGGGTGTTTTTAGTGTGTTTTTGGTGTTTTGGTGTGTTTGTGGTTAGTGTTGGGTGTTTTGTGTTTTAGTGTTTAGTGTTTTGGTGTGTTTTGGTGTTGTGTTTTGGGTGTTTTGTGTGTGTGTTTTGTGTGTTTTTGTTTTGTGTGTGTGTGTGTTTTGGGTGTGTGTTTTGTGTGTTTAGTGTGTGTTTGTGTTTTGTGTTTAAGTGTTTTGGTGTGTTTTGTGTGTTTTTGTGTGTTGGTGTGTTTTAGTGTTTTGTGTGTTCTGAGTGTTTGGTGTTTTGGTGTGTTTGTGTTTAGTGTGTTCTGTGTTTTGTGTTTGGGTGTGTTTTGATGGTTTTGGGATGTGGGGTGTTTGAGGTGTTTTAGGTGTTTTGAGTTTGAGTGTTTTGTGAATTTTTGCCTGTTTAGAGTCTGAGAGAGAGAGAGAGAGAGAGAGAGAGAGAGAGAGAGAGTTACCTTGTTAATCCGTGCCTGTAGAGAGGTGAGCTGTGAGAGAGAGGGAGAGGAAGGCTTGACTCTTCCTTCCTTCAGCTTCTTCATTGCTAATTGTTTGCTGGCCAACTCCTGAAGGTGGTTCTGTAAACAAACAAACACACACGTAAACACACACACACACACACACACACACACACACACACACTCTCTCTCTCTCTCTCTCTTTTACTCTCACATATATGTAAACAATTTTTTTTCTCTCACTCAAATGTAAACAAACTCTCTCTCTCTCTCTCTCTCTCTCTCTCACACACACACACTTGTAAACAAACTCTCTCTCTCTCTCTCTCTCTCTCTCTCTCTCTCACACACAAACAAACTCTCTCTCTCTCTCTCTCTCTCTCTCTCTCTCTCTCTCTCTCTCTCTCTCTCTCTCTCTCTCTCTCACACACACACACACACACTCTCTCTCAAACAAACACACACAAAAACAAACAAACAGACAGACACATTTCACCCTTTCATCCACATTTTCACCCACCTCATCCACTTTTCCATCTACTTTTACATCCACACACACCCTTCCATCCACTTTTCCATGCTTCCATCCACCTACCATCCACTTTTCCACTCTATCATCCACTTATCCACTTCAAATCCACCTGCTCCACTTACTAGCACCATAGTGGAGTGGGCGGATAAGGAGGCCTCATCCGTCACATTCACAGGGGCGGCCATCAACGCCTCCACCTGATCCACCCACGTCTCCAAGGAGTCATATTCACTTATTCCACCTGTTAGCAAGGTGGAGGAGGTGGAGGAGAGGAGTAGGTGGAGAATACTTGTTTCTCCACCTTTGTCTCCATTTTCACCTCCTCCACGTCCTCCTCCTCCTTCGTCGTCGTCTTCTTCTTCTTCTTCTCCTCCTCTTCCACTTCTTCTTGTCTTCCACTTTCCTCCTCTGCTATTCTGTAGATCAAGTGGATTATTTTTTTTAATTTCAGTTTTGTTGTCTCTCTCTCTCTCTCTCTCTCTCTCTCTCTCTCTCTCTCTCTCTCTGTGTGTGTGTGTGTGTGTGTGTGTGTGTACAAATCTCAAGGTAAAAATGTGTCCCAGTACTGAAGTGGTTAAAATAGTGAAGACTGTGGCCATTAATGCTCCATACACCCTTCCTAATGTCAATAAAATGGTCTAATGGTACACAAAACTCAATTAAAATAGTGAAGACTGTGGCCATTAATCTTCTGCCCTCCATACACCCTTCCTAATGTCAATAAAATGGTCTAATGGTACACAAAACTCAAGGTAAAAATGTCCCAGTACTCAATTAAAATAGTGAAGACTGTGGCCATTAATCTTCTGCCCTCCATACACCCTTCCTAATGTCAATAAAATGGTCTAATGGCACACAAAACTCAATTAAAATAGTGAAGACTGTGGCCATTAATCTTCTGCCATACACCCTTCCTAATGTCAATAAAATGGTCTAATGGTACACAAAACTCAATTAAAATAGTGAAGACTGTGGCCATTAATCTTCTGCCCTCCATACACCCTTGCTAATGTCAATAAAATGGTCTAATGGCACACAAAACTCAATTAAAATAGTGAAGACTGTGGCCATTAATCTTCTGCCCTCCATACACCCTTCCTAATGTCAATAAAATGGTCTAATGGCACACAAAACTCAAGGTAAAAATGTGTCCCAGTACTGAAGGGGCTAAAATGACTCTCTCTCTCTCTCTCTCTCTCTGGAACACTAATGGAATAATGGGATTCATATTAAGGAGTGTTTAAGGACCAGAGGATGCAAGGATTAATTTTGAGATGAAGGAAGGAGATGAGAAGGGAAGCTGTGTGTGTGTGTGTGTGTGTGTGTGTGTTTGTTTATATTAGAGATGATCTTAAAGTGACCCCAGTGAATGTCAATACTGAGAGACATGAACGAGGATTTATTTATATATTTCTTTGAAGTCGTCACCACAATAAAACATGCCTGCCGTTTGTTTGAATTAATTTATTTTGAAAGGAGATTAACTTTTGCAGAGGGTGTTTGAGCCGTCACCCAGTCCGTCAGCCAAATCCTTCACTACATTGCAAAGTTAGAGAGTGTGTTTTTTGACGTGACAAGGCAACTAATGTCCTTCTGTCAGCCAAATCCTTCACTACATTGCAAAGTTAGAGAGTGTGTTTTTTGACGTGACAAGGCAACTAATGTCCTTCTGTCAGCCAAATCCTTCACTACATTGCAAAGTTAGAGAGTGTGTTTTTTGACGTGACAAGGCAACTAATGTCCTTCTGTCAGCCAAATCCTTCACTACATTGCAAAGTTAGAGAGTGTGTTTTGACGTGACAAGGCAACTAATGTCCTTCTGTCAGCCAAATCCTTCACTACATTGCAAAGTTAGAGAGTGTGTTTTTTGACGTGACAAGGCAACTAATGTCCTTCTGTCAGCCAAATCCTTCACTACATTGCAAAGTTAGAGAGTGTGTTTTTTGACGTGACAAGGCAACTAATGTCCTTCTGTCAGCCAAATCCTTCACTACATTGCAAATTTATTAGTGTATATTTATTCCAAGCGTGTGTTTTAATGCCCTTCTGTCATCCAAACTCTCCAAGTGTGTGTTTTAATGTCTCTCTGTCATTCAAGCTCTTCCAAGTGTGTGTTTTAATGTCCAAAGCTCTTCCATGCAAATATCAAACAAATACTTTTTAAAACACTAATTGATACAGTTCATTGATAACCCATGACAACAGCTCCTCCTCCTGCTCCTCTCCTCCTCCTCCTCCTCCTCCTCCTCCTCCTCCTCCAGCTACTCTCCTTCACACTCCAGTTATCCATAGGCCTGATACGACCCCATTAAGAGGATTTTTAAAGGGTTAAATGGGGTTATTTTTGTGGTACCTTCAAATGAGAAAGCCCTACCTACACTTAGCCCGTGGACAGGATTCGAACCAGTGTGCTCGGGGATCCCTCGGACAATAAGGCATGCAGGATTCTATAGGATTATATTTTTAAAGAATCCTAACCTTGAATTAATTAGGTAATATTTCTGCAATATATTCCATCCACTTTTCCACAATTTCATCCACTTTCACACCCTTATATCCACCTAAATCTCTCTCTCTCTCTCTCTCTCTCTCTCTCTCTCTCTCTCTCTCTCACCTCTCCCTCCTCGCAGCAAGGTCCACCAGCAGAGCCTTCCACCTCTTCACAAGTCCATCCACTTTCTCCTGGATCTTCCGCCCTTCTTCCACTGGCAGGCCTTCCACCACCTCCCGGCCCAACGCCTGAACCGCCTGGCTGGGTCTGTGGAGGAGGAGGAGGAGGAGGAGGAGGAGGAGGAGGAGGAGGAGGAGGAGGATGTGGATGTGGAGGGGAAGGAGGAGGAGGAGGAGGTGGAGGAGGAGGAGAGGAGGAGGAGGAGGTGGATGTGGAGGAAAAGGAGGAGGATGTGGAGGAGGAGGTGGTGGAGGATGATGTGGAGGTGGAGGAGGATGTGGAGGATGTGGAGGAAGGAGGAGGATGTGGAGGAGGAGGTGGAGGATGTGGAGGAAATGGAGGAGGATGTGGAGGAAGGAGGAGGTGAAGGAGGAGGAGGAGGATGTGGAGGAGGAGGAGGAGGAGGAGGAGGAGGAGGAGGAGGAGATTAGCAAAAATTATTACATTTATTTATTAAAAAACACACAAACAGAGAGAGAGAGAGAGAGAGAGAGAGAGAGAGAGAGAGAGAGAGAGAGAGAGAGAGAGAGAGAGAGAGAGAGAGAGAGTAAACAAACACATAAATAACAACCTATGCTTTAAAGTGACTTGCTTCTCCATCTCCTTCTGTGTGGACTTTGCTTCCACCAGTGTCTGTCTGTCCGTACGTCCAGCCGTCTCCCTGATCCGCTCCTCTGCTCCACCTATCCACACAGAGAATTCATCCACCATCTTGTGCAGGCTCATCCACTTCTCAGAGCACTCCACCCATCGCCCGTGTTTGTCCGTCTGGCTGCGGTTCACCTGTGGATATGTGGATCAAGTGGAGTAGGTGGAATTTTAGTGGATTTAGGTGGATTTTGTGTGTTTTTGGTGTTTTTTGATGTTTTTAAGTGGATTTAGGTGGATTTTGCTGTTTTTTTTAGGTGTTTTTGGTGTTTTTAAGTGGATTTTTGTGGATTTTGTGGATTTTGGTGGATTAAAGTGGATTCAAGTTGGATTAAGTGGATCAGAAGTGGATTACAGGCTGATTATTCTTTCTTCTTCTTCCTTTTTTTTTTCCTCCTCCTCCTCCTCCTCCTCCTCCTCCTCCTCCTCCTCCTCCTCCTCCTCCACCTCCTCCTCCTCCTCCACTTACCTGAGCCCACTCCTCCCTCAGCTTGTCTCCAGCCTTCCGCACAGCCTCCTCTTCCACCCCTCCTCCACTTAGTCTCCTTCGCTCCTCCTCCACTTCATCCACCTGAGGCTTGAGTTCTGCCAGCTGCTCCTTCACCCTCTGTGTGGATTAAAAGTGGATTAAAAGTGGATCAAAGTGGATAAAAAGTGGATAAGTGGATAAAAAGCTCCTCCTCCTCCTCCTCCTCTCCTCCTCCTTCTTCTTCTCCTCCTCCTCCTCCTCCTCCTTCTTCTCCTCCTCCTTCTTCTCCTCCTCCTTCTTCTTCTTCTTCTCCTCCTCCTCCTCTTTCTTCTCCTCTTCCTACCTCCTCCTCCTCCTCCTCCTCCTCCTCCTCCTCCTACCTTGAGCTCCTCCTCCTGTGCCTTGAGGTTGTGGTAGGGGGTGGGGGAGGTGAGGGTTGGCGCCCCCAGCACCCTCGCTGTGGCCGCCACGCCCTCACGCAGCTGCCCTATGGTGGCCAGCAGGGCGGTGGTGGTGGTGGTGGTGGTGGTGGTGGTGGTGGTGGTCTTGCTTTCCTGTGGGATAGTAGTAGTAGTAGTAGTAGTAGTAGTAGTAGTAGTAGTAGTAGTAGTAGTAGTAGTAGTAGTCCCTTAAGGGCAGACCACTGGGCCCTAAAATCATTCACACCCATAATCTTCCTCCTCCTCCTCCTCCTCCTCCTCCTCCTCCTCCTCCTCCTCCTCCTCCTCCTTTTCCTACCTCCACCAGTCTTGAAAACACACACACACACACACACACACATCCTTTCTTCCTTCCCTCCTCCTCCTCCTCCTCCTCCTCCTCCTCCTCCTCCTCCTCCTCCTCCTCCTCCTCCTCCTCCTCCTCCTCCTCCTCTCCTCCTCCTGTCCTACCTCCACGAGTCCCTTAAGGGCCGACCACTGCGCCCTAAGGTCATTGACAGCCACTCTGATGTTGTGAGCGCGTTGGACATCCACCATATGAGTTTCCAAGGTCAGTGTGTCGCCCTGGGAGATTAAGGTCGCTACATCAGGCTCCACCGCCACCACCGCCCCCTCCACTGCCTGTAATGGTAAGGAGAAGGTCAGGGAAGGTCAGGTAAGGTCAGGTAAAGGTCAAAAAGGTCAAGAATGTCAGGTTAAGGTGGATTAGAGGTCAAGAAAAGGTCAGGTAAAGGTCAAAAAGCTCAAGAATGTCAGGTTAAGGTGGATTAGAGGTCAAGAAAAGGTCAGGTAAAGGTCAAAAAGGTCAAGAATGTCAGGTTAAGGTGGATTAGAGGTCAAGAAAAGGTCAGGGAAGGTCAGGATTATGATATTGGCTGGATTACAGGTCAGGGAAGGTCAGGGAAGGTTAGGAAAGGTCATGGAAGGTCAGGATTATGGTATTAGGTGAATTAAAGGTCACGGAAGGTCAAGGAAGTTCAGGGAAGGTCAAAAGGTCAAGATTAAGAAGCTATTAGGTGGATTATAGGTCAGAGAAGGTCAATGAAGTTCAGAAAAGGTCACGGAAGGTCAAGGAAGTTCAGAAAAGGTCACGGAAGGTCAAGAAAGTTCAGGAAAGGTCACGGAAGGTCAAGAAAGTTCACGAAAGGTCACGGAAGGTCAAGAAAGTTCAGGAAAGGTCACGGAAGGTCAAGAAAGTTCAGGAAAGGTCACGGAAGGTCAAGGAAGTTCAGAAAAGGTCAGGAAGGTCAGGAAGTTCAGGAAAGGTCACGGAAGGTCAAAGTAGTTCAGAAAAGGTCAGGGAAGGTCAGAGAAGTTCAGGAAAGGTCAGGAAAGGTCACGGAAGGTCAAGGAAGTTCAGAAAAGGTCACGGAAAAGGTCAAGGAAGTTCAGAAAAGGTCAGGAAAGGTCAGAGAAGGTCAAGTTAGGTGATCGTGGGTTACCTCCAGTCTGTGGCGGGCTGTGGGGTGTGGCGGGGGTGTGCGGGCCTGGGCTGTGAGTGCTGTGACCTTGTCCGACATTAGGCTGACCTCTCGCAAGTAATCCTCCACCTCATCCTGCGCACACACACACACACACACACACACACACACACACACACACACACACACACACACACACACACACACACGCAAGGGGAAAAATATATCAGTTTTCAAGGTGAATTTAAATATTACTACTACTACTACTACTACTACTACCACTACTACTACCACCACTGCTACTACTACTACTACTACTACTACTATTCTCAGAAATCCATAAACATTTCCACTTTCAACAAAAATAATAATAATAATAATAATAATAATAATAATAATAATAATAATAATAATAATAGTCATACCTTTTCTGGTGGTGGTCCAGTAGTAGTAGTAGCAGTAGTAGTAGTAATAGTAGTAGTAGTAATTTTGCTTCCAGTCATCTCCTCCTGCTTCTAAGAGAGAGAAAGAGAGAGAGAGTGAGTGAGAGAGAGAGAGAGAGAGAGAGAGAGAGAGAGAGAGAGAGAGAGAGAGAGAGAGAGAGAGAGAGAGAGAGAGAGAGAGAGAGAGAGAGAGAGAGAGAGAGAGAGAGAAAATCTTAGAAAAGGAAAGAAAAATGTGTGTGTGTGTGTGTGTGTGTGTGTGTGTGTGTGTGTGTGTGTGTGTGTGTGTGTGTGTGTGTGTGTGTGTGTGTGTGTGTGTGTGTGTGTGTGTGTGTGTGTGTGTGTGTGTGTTAGATCAGCACTATAGAAGGCAAGATAAACAAAACATGAAGCAAATTTCACTAAAAAGCAGAGAGAGAGAGAGAGAGAGAGAGAGAAAACTTACACAAAAACACTCAAAAATGCCATAAAAAAACACCAAAACACACACACACACACACACACACATGCAGTGAGATTTCTTTCCATCACCAAGCGTTAAAGTGCCACAAAACACCCCATAGTGCCAAGCCATGCAGTGCTGGGGGGGTGGAGGCGGTGCGTGGGTGCCGGGGGTGTGGCACTATCCCTGTGTGGCATTAAGGCAGCGGCCCTTACCTCCAACAGCGCCTGAATCGCCTCCTCCTCCAGTGTCAGATCCTCGTCAGTTGTGTCTTCATTCGTGTAATCTTCGCCTTCTGTTTCGCTAAATATCACGTCCCCTTCGCTTCCCTCGGTCGTGGCACTTACTCCACTGAGGCGCGGGTCCCTCCCCACCCCTACCGAGCCCCCGAAATCCCCTGGGGAGTCCTGGCGGGCGTAGGAGTCAAGGATTTCAACGGAGGAGTGAAGGACCTCCATCGACGTCGACACTTCGTCAGAACACAGACTTTCCACCATTTCCACAGACGCGTCGTAGTCAGGGGAGGAAGGGGAGGTGGATGGGGGGCTACTGGAGCTTTCCCTGGGGTCTTCCTGTGGCCTAGGACCCCTGGAAGACCCCCTCCGCCCACTCAAAACCACTACAAACCCTGAAATATCCTCAGGGGTCACCGGGCTGTTTCTCTCCAGTTTCTCCTCCGAAGGGGTGAATGTTGTGACGTCCGGGGGTGTTTGGGGTGACTGGGATGTTGGACGGTCAGCCACACCTGTGTCCTCACCCCTACAAGTCCCCAAGGGGTGTTTCCCAGCCTGTGTCACCCCTGCGGAGTCATCTCGAGGAATGTTATCTTGTGTCATGTTCGTCATTCTCTGTTGCCTCCCACGTTCCTCCCAAGGGGTGATGGTGACCTCTGTCCATCCGGAAGACTCTCTCAGGGTCATGTGCATCTCCCCACCCCCCAGGACCTCCTCCCCAGGGGTCCTAGTAGGCGTCAAAGGTCCCTGAACTTCTGCAATCCTGTGTTTTGTCTCTCTCTCTGTTTTTGTGGTAGTGATGGTGGTGGCGGAGGTGGTGGTTTGCTGTGGTGCTGTGGGCTGTGGTGGTGTTGTAGGCTGCTGTGGTGGTGTGGGAGGCTCTAGTGGTGCTGTGGTGGCCTCTTGCGGTGCTGTAGTGACTTGTATTGGTGATGAATCAAGCTGTGTCACCTTTATGTCCTTAATCTGTAGCTTGCAGGGGCGCTGTGGTGGTGCTGGTGTTGTCTGTGGCTCTGTGTGGCACTGTGACGCCTCCACTGGGGTCTCTTCAGGCTCTGTGGCACTGACCAGGGAGTCTACCACACTTTCTAACCCTTCTGAGGACTTCTGCAGGGTGTCTGTGGCGTCCTGGAACCCTTCAGAGGATTCTATGGGGCTTAACAAGGACCCTGAATCCTCCACAGCCCACCCAGAACCTCCACATCCCTGCCAACCCCTTCCGAGAGAGATGACGAGATAACTTCCTCGGAAATGGAATATGCCCCTGTTTCCGATCCTTCTGAGGACTTCTGCAGGGGGTCTGTGGCGTCCTGGAACCCTTCAGAGGACTCTAGAGGGCTTAACAAGGACCCTGAATCCTCCACAGCCCCACACGGAACCTCCATATCCCTGCCAACCCCTTCCGAGAGAGATGTCGCGATAACTTCCTCAGAGACGGATCGAGTTAAGGATTTTTCAGTGTCCTTAGAATTTCGGACATCGAGGTGGCTGTCATCCTTCACTACAGAGCCCCTGGGGTCCTTGTGGCTTCCCAGGGGCACGTGGATGACTGTCTCCGCCTCCGACAGTGTGGAAACAGAACTGTCGATGCTTTTGTGGCGCTCAAGAAAGATTGCCAGAGGAACACCAACAGGAGGATGTGCTGTTCCAATCTCAAGTTTGTCAATGTTCTCATAAACCTCACTGGCGTTCTCCTCCTCCTCCTCCTCCTCCTCCTCCTCCTCCTCCTCCACCTCCTCCTTCAGATAAGTCCTCAGGGATGTCTTCTGTAGCTCCACCACACTCTCCACCATCTCAAACGAGGAGGAGGAGGAGGAGGAAGAGCTGGAGGAGGAGGAGGAGGAGGAGGAAGAAGAGAGCTAGATGTGGAAGAGGAGGAGTCTGAATCTGATGAAGAGGAGGAGGAAGAGGAGGAAGAGGAGGAAGAGGAGGTGTCACTTCCCTTCCTCATCTTCCTCTTACGTTTGATCTTCCTTTTCTTCCCCTTCTCCTCCTCCTCCTCCTCCTCCTCCTCCTCCTCCTCCTCTTCAATGCCACAGCCCTTCCCAGCACCTGGCACTCAGAGGGGGTTACAATTGGCACTCTATAGACCAGTGCCACCTCCTCTTTGGCACCCCCTCTCTTACGACACTGGGGGGCACTGGGGGGCCTGGAGGTGCCATAGGAGGGCCAGAAGGTGCCAATCCATCACTAACTATGGCACTCTGATCAAACTGAGGTGCCATAGTGCCAGAAATAGTGCCAGGAACAGTGTCAGGGCTCAGATCGTTTCCAGGGGTGCCACAGGTGTAGTTGAGGGCCCTGTGGTGGAGTGCCAATGGGTAAGGGTCGTACAGAGGCGCCTAGGGGTAGTTGGCACTGTCTCCTGTTGGGAATAGTGCCAGGTACCTACAACGGCCACGACTGTTTCCCCAAGTTCCTCCATGGCCTCCTCCAGGGGTGCCATCTCCTCCCTTGGCCCCGGAAATTTTTTATGGCCCTCCTCCTCCTCCTCCTCTTCCTTCTTCTTCTCTTCCTCTTCCTTCTTTTCTTCCTCCTTCTTCCTAGGGTCAAGAGATTTTGTAGTGGTTTTGTGTGTTTCCTCCTCCTCCTCCTCCTCCTCCTCCTCCTCCTCTTCTCCTCCTCTACTTGTCTTCTTCTTCTCCTCCTCCTCTTCCTTCTTCTTCTTCTTCTTCTTCTTCTTCTTCTTCTTCTTGTCTTCCTCCTCCTCCTCCTCCTCCTCCTCCTCCTCTTCTTCCTTCTTATCTTTTTCTGTGGTTAGTTTGTCTTCTTCCTGTCTTGTTATCTTCATTTCCTTCTTCTTCTCCTCCTCCTCCTCCTCCTCTTCCTCTATCTCCTCCTCCTCCTCTTCCTCCTCCTTCTTCTTCTTCCATCTTCTCTATTCCTTCACACTTACTCTCTCTTCCTCTCTCCTCCTTCATTCCTTCCTCCTCTTCTTCCCTTCCTCCTCCTCCTCCTCTTCCCTTCCTCCCTCCTCCTCTCCTCCTGTCTCTAGGATGCTCAGGACAGCTCGCTCATAGAGGGTAGCTGCAGAAATCCTATTGTCTGAAGGATCTCTGTCACTTTCATCAGAGGAGGAGGAGGAGGAGGAGGAGGAGGAGGAGGAGGAGGAGGAGGAGGAGGAGGAGGAGTGGGCACCAAATCTTTCCCCTTCCTCTAAATCCTTCACCTCCTCCTCTTCCTCCTCTCCAGTGTAACTATATCGCAGGATGTCCAAGGAATCCCGCGTCCTGTCGTGTGCGTGTGGCTTCCTACGCGCACATGGACGCACACACGGGTCTTCTGGCGTGTGTACGTTTGGCTGTGGGGCCCGTGTGTGTATTTCTGAATCTGTGTGCGTTTGGGGGCATTTTGAGTCAATTTCGAGTGTTTTTGAGTGCGTTTGAAGGTGTTGGGGTGTCCTGGGGTGTGTCTCCTCATTAGAGTGTTTCAGGGGTGTCTTGGGGTGTTTTAAGGTCATTTTAGGGTCATTTAAAGGTGTTTGAGTAGTTTTGGGGACATTTAGGAAAGTTTTGGGGTCTTTTTCGAATATTTCTGGGGCATTTAAGGGGGTCTCCAGTTTGATAGGGTCATCTTCAGGTGTCTGGGCAGCTTTAGGGTAATTTTGGGGTGTTTCAGGGTAATTTTCGGACGTTTTAGGGACATTTTGCGGCATTCCAGGGTCATTTTGCGGTGTCCCAGTAGATTTAGGGACATTTTCAGACATTTTAGGGATATTTTCGAGCATTTTAGGCATGTTTTCGAGCATTTTAGGGTCATTTAAGGGTGTCTGACCAGATTTAAGGTCTTGTGAAGGTCCCTGGGGGTCTACTTCAGGGATACACATGTCGTCCCAGTCCCCGGAGACAGCCCCTTGCCTCTCAGACCCAAAATCAATAGACCCCTCTGAGCTAGACCCCCTCCTGCTCCCTGATTGGCTGGAGGACCCACTGCTACTATCCCATTGGTCAGGTGGGGGCTGGAGAGGGGGAGAAGGGGCTGACAAGGGGGCTGAGGGGGCTAAGTCGTGATTTTTTGGTGTTTTTTGAGTTCTTGGGTGGAAAAGTGTCCTTGTAAAGTTTGGCGAGGCGTTTTTCCTTTTTTGGGGGCTGTTTGGGGGTCTGGATGTCCTTGTGATTGTCTTCCTCTTCCTCTTCTTCCTCCTCCTCCTCCTCCTCCTCCTCCTCCTCCTCTTCCTCCTCTTCCTCTTCTGCGTCTTTCTTCTTCTCCGTTTTGCAAATCTTGAAGTATTTTTTCGGCTTCATTTTAAACTTCTCCTCCTCCTCCTCCTCTTCCTCCTCCTCCTCCTCCTCCTCCTCCTCCTTTTCATAAATCTTGGCATACCTCTTCTGTTTCTTCGTCTTCACCTCCTCCTCTTCCTCCACCTCCTCCTCCTCTTCCTCCTCCTCCTTGTCCTCATCATAAATTTTAGCATATCTTTTCTTCTGCTTACACAATCCTAAATCCTCCTCCTCCTCCTCCTCCTCCTCCTCCTCCTTGCCTCCTAGCCCCGTGCCAGCCCCTGCCAGGCCACAAATGTCCTCCAAGCTGGCACAGTCCCCCGGCCCAGCCTCGGACAGGGCGGCACTGTCACTAGAGAGGCTGCCACTATCCTCTGGCGCTCCCTCTGAGTAAAGGCTCTCTCGCTGACTCTGAAAGGAGCAATGGTGGTGGTGGTGGTGGTGGTGGTGGTGGTGGTGGTGGTGGTGGTGGTGGTGGTGGTGGTGGTGGTGAGGAGAGAGAGAGAGTTGAGGGTAGAGGGTAGAGAGAGAGAGAGAGAGAGAGAGAGAGAGAGTTGAGGGTAGAGAGAGAGAGAGAGAGAGAGAGAGAGAGAGAGAGAGAGAGAGAGAGAGAGAGAGAGAAATAGAGAAAAATGTGTGTGTGTGTGTGTGTGTGTGTGTGTGTGTGTGTGTGTGTGTGTGTGTGTGTGTGTGTGTGTGTTTGTCTCACATCTTTCCTCGTGTCTCGGTTATATTTCCTTATTCACTCTCACTCTCTCTCTCTCTCTCTCTCTCTCTCAGTCACAACCAATCAGTCAACAAATAAATAAATAAATAAATAAATAAATAAATAAATAAATAAATAAATAAAACAGATTTGACCCCCCCAGTCTCCGAATTCAAGGTCAACTGAGGTCAGGCGAGGTCAAAATATCACACGGTCAAAAATTAGGTCAAATGGGCTTAAAATGGGTCAAAATTAGGTCAAAATTCAAAATGGTTAAAATGAGGTCGTCAAATGGGTCAAGATTGGTCAAATGGGGTCAAAATTAGGTCAAAATTAGGTCAAAATGGGTCAAAATGGTCAAAATGGGTCAAGATGGGTCAAGATGAGGTCAAGATGAGGTCAAAATGGGTCAAGATGAGGTCAAGATGAGGTCAAAATGGGTCAGATGAGGTCAAGATGAGGTCAAAATGGGTCAGATGAGGTCAAAATGGGTCAAAATAGGGTCAAAATTAGGTCAAAATGAGTCAAGATGAGGTCAAAATAGGTCAAAATGAGGTCAAAATGGTGAAATGGGTCAAATGAGGTCAAATGGGTCAAAATGAGGTCAAAATGGGTCAAAATGGGTCAAAATGGGTCAAATTGGGTCAAAATAGGGTCAAACTGAGGTCAAAATGGGCTCAAAATGGGTCAAAATGAGGTCAAATTAGGTCAAACTGGGGTCAAATGAGGTCAAAATGTGGTCAAAACGAGTCAAAATGAGGTCAAATTGGGTCAAAACGGTCAAAATGGGTCAAGATGAGGTCAAAAATGGGTCAAACTGGATCAAAATTAGGTCAAAAATGGGTCAAAATGAGGTCAAAATGGGTCAAAATGGGTCAAGATGAGGTCAAAATGAGGTCAAAATGGGTCAAAATGGGTCAATAAGGGTCAAAATGAAGTCAAATGAGGTCAAATTATATGAAATAGACATAGGTGAGGTCAAATGAGGTCACCGGCTTGACCTTGACCTCTCTGCCACACAGGAGCCAAGGTTAGTGCTGGCGTGGCGTTAGTGCACTACTACTACTACTACTACTACTACTACTACTACTACTACTACTACCACCACCACTTATAATACAGTGTGTGTGTGTGTGTGTGTGTGTGTGTGTGTGTGTGTGTGTGTGTGTGTGTGTGTGTGTGTGTGTGTGTGGAATAAGCAAGGATGATAAAGAGAGAGAAATGTAAGAATAGAGATAATTTTCTTTTTTTCTTTCTTTCTTTCTTTCTTTTTTTTTTCTTTAAATTTTCTTCTTCTTCTTCTTTTTCCTCCCTCTTTCTTTTTCTCTCTTTCTCTCTCTCTTCTCTCTCTCTTTCTCTAAATAAAAATATCTTGATTCATTTTCTCTTTCTTCTTCTTCTTCTTCTTCTTCTTCTTCTTCTTCTTCTTCTTCTTCTTCTTCTCTTCCTCCTCCTCTTCTTCTCTTCCTCCTCCTCTTCTTCTCTTCCTCCTCCTCTTCTTCTCTTCCTCCTCCTGTTCTTCTCTTCCTCCTCCTCCTCTTCTCTTCCTCCTCCTCTTCTTCTCTTCTTCCTCTTCCTCCTCTTCCTTCACATTACTAATTAAATTTTGTAAGTTTCCAAACACAAACACACACACACACACACACACACACACACACACACACACACACACACACACTGGTTAATTACAAACATTATTATTATTATTATTATTATTATTAAAACACACACCTACACCATTTTACTAAGTCATCACCAAAAAACACCATTAAAACACCAGTAAAACACCACTAAAACACCACTAAAACACACACACACACACACACACACACAGAAACTCACAGTATATTTCGAGGAGCTGATTGGTGTTGACGCTGGTGGTGGTGGTGGTGGTGGTGGTGTCCCAATGTCCTGTACCGATGGTGATGTCACGATAACTTTTGGGACATATCTATCACTATTTTTAAGCTTTTCCAAGTCCCCAGGAGCTAATGGGACATATCCGGTGTCCCGCAAGGTGGTGGTGTGTCCCAAGGTGGTGTCCCCAGGCTGGCATGGGACATAGTGTAGTTTGTAGGTATCTGCCGCTGTGGTGAATGTCCGGACTGGCTTGTGGTATGGTGGTGGTGCGGTGGTGGTGGTGGTGGTGTCCAATTGCGGTGCTGTGGTGTCTATTTCCGAGGGCGTGACTTGGGTGATGTCCGATGCGAGATTGGTGTTTGGTGGTGGTGGTGGTGGTGGTGGTGGTGTTTCTGGTGTCCACTTTCTCAATTTCTGGGTTTATTTTAGTCTCACTTTCAATATTCCCGGTTCCCGTTTTCTGTTTGGTGTCCACTTTTGATGTCCCAATGTCCGTTTTCTGTATGATGTCCGTTTTCTCTTGAATTTCTGCCTTTTCCTCACAATCCACTCTAATCTTCCTTATTTCCGTTTTCTTTACCTCCCGATGTCCCACAGCCTTCTGGGACACTATTGGGACACTTGGTTCACTCACCACAGGGACACATGGGACATAGTTAATCCTGATATCCTTCTTCCTTCCCTCCTTCCTGCTTTCCTTCACTGAAACATCCTTCTCTGGGACATTTTGGGACATTTCGACATTTTGGGACACTGGGACATGAGGGATATAGTGTACCTTGACGTCCTTTGGCTTTGCTCCTGTGGTGTCCTTAGAAATGTCCTTATAAATGTCCTTTGAATCCTCAGCGATGTCCTTTTCTGTACTTGACTGACTTGCTATTGTTTGGACATGTATCCTAGTATCCTTAGCCTCAGTGGTGTCCTTCGGGGTGTCCTTGGAGCTGTCCTTAGGTGTAGGAGGGGGTTTCATGATAAAAGGGGACACCGTTGGGACATATGGCTTGGGATCCTTCTTTGAGACATCTGGAGATCCTTCAGATGTCCTACTGGTATCCTTCCTGATATCCTTCACCCCCCTTATGTCCCTACTGGGTGAAGGATGTGCCTCGTCCCATGTTTGAATTGGGACATGTGGGACATAGTGTAATTGGGGTGTCCTACCTTCCTTTGAGATGTCCTTAGGAAAGTCCTCAGCCTCTCTGGTATCCTTGGCGATGTCCTTCCTCTCCACCTTGTCCTTTGATGTCCTACGGATCACTAGAGGCTTTGGGGTCACTGGGACATGTGGGACATACTGGACCTGAGTGTCCTTCCCGATATCCTTGTGTTCTTTCTGTGAGGTGTCCTTAGAAGTGTCCTTGGGTTGTGGTTCGGTGTCCTTAGCACCCTTGATGTCCTCAGTAGCTTTTGGGACACTGGGACATGTGGAACATACTGAACCTGAGTGTCCTTACCTGTATCCTTGTGTCCTTTCTGTGGGGTGTCCTTAGAAATGTCCTTGGGCTGTGATTTGTTGTCCTTTGTGTCCTTAGCAGCTTCTTGGGACACTGGGACATGTGGGACATACTGGACCTGAGTGTCCTTTCCAGTATCCTTGTGTCCTTTCTGTGGGATGTCCTTAGAAATGTCCTTGGGCTGTGGTTTGGTGTCCTTTGTGTCCTTAGCAGCTTCTTGGGACACTGGGACATGTGGGACATACTGGACCTGAGTGTCCTTGCCTTTATCCTTGTGTCCTTTCTGTGGGGTGTCCTTAGAAATGTCCTTGGGCTGTGGTTTGGTGTCCTTTGTGTCCTTAGCAGCTTCTTGGGACACTGGGACATGTGGGACATACTGGACCTGAGTGTCCTTCCTGTATCCTTGTGTCCTTTCTGTGGGGTGTCCTTAGAAATGTCCTTGGGCTGTGATTTGGCGTCCTTTGTGTCCTTAGCAGCTTCTTGGGACACTGGGACATGTGGGACATACTGGACCTGAGTGTCCTTCCTGGTATCCTTGTGCCCTTTCTGTGGGGTGTCCTTAGAAATGTCCTTGGGCTGTGATTTGGCGTCCTTTGTGTCTTTAGCAGCTTCTTGGGACACTGGGACATGTGGGACATACTGGACCTGAGTGTCCTTGCCTGTATCCTTGTGTCCTTTCTGTGGGGTGTCCTTAGAAATGTCCTTGGGCTGTGGTTTGGCGTCCTTTGTGTCCTTAGCAGCTTCTTGGGACACTGGGACATGTGGGACATACTGGACCTGAGTGTCCTTGCCTGTATCCTTGTGTCCTTTCTGTGGGGTGTCCTTAGAAATGTCCTTGGGCTGTGGCTTGGTGTCCTTTGTGTCCTTAGCAGATTCTTGGGACACTGGGACATGTGGGACGTACTGGACCTGAGTGTCCTTGCCTGTATCCTTGTGTCCTTTCTGTGGGGTGTCCTTAGAAATGTCCTTGGGCTGTGGTTTGGCGTCCTTTGTGTCCTTAGCAGCTTCTTGGGACACTGGGACATGTGGGACATAATTAATCTTCATGTCCTTACTTTTCTTAGGCTTAGCTCCAGTCATGTCCTTGGGGATGTCCACAGGAGGCTGCTTTGGTAATTCCTTCATGTCCTTTTCTTCACTGGGACATGGTACAGATTCCTGGGACACTGGGACATGTGGGACATACTGTACTTTAGTGTCCTTAGTTGTATCCTTCACTTGAGGCTTAGAAATGTCCTTAACTGCCTCCTGTGTCCTTTGAGTGATGTCCCTTTCTGCACTGGGACATGGTACAGGTTCTTGGGACACTGGGACATGTGGGACATACTGTACTTTGGTGTCCTTACTTATATCCTTCACCTGGGGTTTAGAAATGTCCTTAACTGCCTCCTGTGTCCTTAGAGTGATGTCCCTTTCTGCACTGGGACATGGTACAGGTTCTTGGGACACTGGGACATGTGGGACATATTGTACTTTAGTGTCCTTAGTTGTATCCTTCACTTGAGGCTTAGAAATGTCCTTAACTGCCTCCTGTGTCCTTTGAGAGATGTCCTTTGACTCATTAGGACACTGCACAATATCCTGGGACACTGGGACATGTGGGACATATCCTATTTTACCCTCCTTGCCTTCCTTATCCTTCCTGTGTCCCATATCCTGATGTCCTACTGGTGTGCCTCCCTGGGACATCCCGTAGGACATCCCCGGGGGCGTGTGGGACATAGTGAACATCAACGGACGTCTGGGTGTGTGAAATGGACATCTTGGTGTGTGTGGTTGGGACATGGGACACATACCCTGGTCCACCTGTCCCTGCTGTGTCCTGGCCAATTGGGACATGCGGGACGTAGTGGATAGGACGCTGTTTGGTGTCCCTAGGATGTCCAATTTCCGTGTCCTTTATCTCAGTGACCCCTCCAATCTTGACCTGCTTGAGGGAGGCTGTCTTGACCTTTCCTGACCTGACCTCGGTGCCCCGGGCGAACTTAACTTCTGTAGGACACTCAGATGGGACACCAGGATCCTTCTCTGTGGCTTTCTCTTCTGTAGGACTCTTGGATAGGACATCAGGATCCTTCAGTGTGACCTTCTGTGGCTTCATCTCTGTAGGACACTCGGATAGGACACTAGGATTCTTCTCTGTGACTTTCTCTTCTGTAGGACTCTTGGATAGGACATCAGGATCCTTCAGTGTGACCTTCTGTGGCCTCACCTCTGTAGGACACTCGGATAGGACACCAGGATCCTTCTCTGTGGCTTCCACTTCTGTAGGACTCTTGAATAGGACATCAGGATCCTTCAGTGTGACCTCCTGTGGGTTCACCTCTGTAGGACACTCGGATAGAACACCAGGATCTTTCTCTGTGGCTTTCTCTTCTGTAGGACTCTTGAATAGGACATCAGGATCCTTCAGTGTGACCTCCTGTGGCCTCACCTCTGTAGGACACTCAGATGGGACACCAGGATCCTTCTCTGTGGCTTTCTCTTCTGTAGGACTCTTGAATAGGACATCAGGATCCTTCAGTGTGACCTCCTGTGGCCTCACTGTAGGACACTCAGATGGGACACCAGGATCCTTCTCTGTGACTTTCTCTTCTGTAGGACTCTTGAATAGGACATCAGGATCCTTCAGTGTGACCTCCTGTGGCCTCACCTCTGTAGGACACTCAGATGAGACACTAGGATCCTTCTCTGTGGCTTTCTCTTCTGTAGGACTCTTGAATAGGACATCAGGATCCTTCAGTGTGACCTCCTGTGGCTTCATCTCTGTAGGACACTCGGATAGGACACCAGGATCCTTCTCTGTATTATTGTGAGTGTCCCTTTTCATAGCTGCAGCAAAATAAAATGTCTTAGTCACTTCTTCCTGCACCTCCTTGGCATCCTTCACCTGTGGGACACCAGTAGAGGCGCCTGGGACACCACTCTTCATATGTCCTCTCTTGGGCAGGAGCTGGAGGCGGTCCGTGGGTGGGACATCGTGTTTTGGTGGTTCATTTACGCGGGACGGCTTTCGAGCGGATTTTAAGGGCGGTTCGTAAACTGGAGGTGTCCGGGGGATGTCCCTAAGCTGGTCCAGGTCTATGGTGTCCGTTCGCAGTGTCCTTTTCACAGGCCGGACCAGTTCCTCGATTTCTGTGGCCTCTGTGGTCCACTTCGCTGTCTCTGTAGCCTCGAAGTGTACCGTTTTTGTCTTGATGTCCCAAAAGTGTCCCAAAGTATCCTTTTTGATGAGATGTACCGGTTTTTCCATTCCTGTGTCCTGTGTGGGCTGTTCTGCTGTCCCAGTGTCCCAAGAGTGTCCCAAAATGTCCGTTCCTTTGGTGGTGGTGGTGGTGGTTTGTGGTGTTATCCTGTTCTTTTCCTCTTCTTTTTCCTCTTCCTCTTCCTTCTTCCTGTGTTCTTCCTCCTCCTCTTCCTTCTTCTTGTGTTCTTCCTCCTCCTCCTCCTCTTTATTCCTTCCTTCCTTCAGACTGCCATCTACTTTCCTCCTCTTCCTCTCCTCTTTTGCCTCTTCCTCTTCTCCTACCTCCTTCTCACTCCTCTCTTCCTTCTTCTCTTCCTCCTTTCTCTTCTCTCCTTTCCTCTCTTCTTCCTGTATAATCATCTCTTCCTTCTCTTCCTTCCCTCTCTCCTCTTCCTTCTTCTTCTTCTTCCTCCTCCTCCTCCTCCTCCTCCTCCTCTTTACCAAACTCAGGCAAACTGTGAACAGATGAATGCTTAGAGCTCATTCTAAGACCAACGGGGGACACAGCACGCCCTTCAAGTGTCCCAATGTCCCCAAGTGTCCCTACCACAGTCACGGCCACCCCATAGCGGTCCACCACAGCCAAGGACTCTTGTATATCGTAATAGGATAGCGCCTCGGACACACAGTCACTCTCCTGAACTGTGGTGGCAAAAGTGTAGCCCTGCGGAAGTCCAGTTAGGGTCCCAAGATCCCTAGGGAACTCCAGGTCAATTAAGTCGCTGGTCTGGCTTGGAGGGTCACTAGAAGGGGCCCCGAGTGCTCCTGATGGGGCTGTTTGGGTGAGGAGGGCCATGTGTGACGCCTCAAATCCCAGTGGTAGGCCCTCGTCTGTCTGTGTTGTGTCGGAGTGTGTTGTATCGGAGTGTGTTGCTTCAGGGTGTGTGTCAGGGTGTGTGTTGAGGTGTACAGTCTCAGGGGTCCCAGTAATGGCCTCCACGGTGGTCACAACGGCATGGCAGGACTCCCCCGGGGCCTCTAAGATTTCGGAAATGCATGCAAATCTCCTTTGTGTCTCCTCCGCTGTGGTTAGCCCACTACCTCCACGCTGGGTACCATCACTTCTAGCGACGCCGTGGATAGTTTCCGCCCCTTGACCACTCCTAAGGCTTCCCAGGACATGACTTGTGGGATTAATGTGTGGCTGATGTCCTCTGTGTCCTTAGAAGCCATCACAGGATCTACTGGGGTCTTAAAAGTAGGATCGAACATTTCCACATCCTCGATATCCTCCATAGGCCCCACCAGCACCACCCTGGAGGTCGCCACGCCCCTGGACAACCCTGGGGACGTGGTGGAAGGGACCTGACTCTCTACAGCGAAGGAAGCAGGTGGTGTGGCCTCCTCCAACACCACCACCGCCTCCCCTTCCGTCAGATCAATATCCTGAGAAGCTGTTGATATCTTCCTCTTAATCTCCTCCTCCTCCACATCCTCCACTTTACCCTCAGGAGTGGAGGACCCTGCACCATCGAACACCTCCATGACCTGACTGATCACCACCTCAGCGCTCCACCTCCCCGGCAGGCTGGTGGTGACCTGACCTGGCGTGGCGAAGGCAGGGGTCACATCACCCACTTCAAAACCCTCAGCTGTTTCTTCTTGCCCCGGATCAGTCTCTATGGACGCTGTTGAAATCTTACGTTCCGCCACAGCACTGTCTGACTCCCCGGCCTTCTCCAGCGCACCAGGGACGAGTGAGAGCGTGTGAGAAGGGACAGAGGGAGAGGTGAGAGTGTTTCCTGCCCTCACCACCACCTCCTCTCTCCTGTGTTCAATATTTTCACATTCTTCTCAACCAGACATTTAATTTCTGCGTCTTCTTCTGCTGGGAAAGTTTGGGACAGGGCTGTGGTGAGCTGCGTCATGGCTGTGGGGGTGATGACAGGCTGGGAAGAGGCTGGGAGAGACTGAGAGGCTGGGAGAGGCTGGAAAACTGGGAGAGTGGCTGGGAGAGACTGGGACGCTGAAAGAGGTACTGGGAGAGGCTGGGAAGGGAGAGGTTGTGTTAGGAGAGGCTGGGAGGCTGGGAGAGTGGCTGGGAGAGGCTGGGAGGCTGGGAGAGTGGCTGGGAGAGTAAGTGGATAGGTGAAGTGGTTGATGTCGTCAAATATTTCATCAGAATCAGAATCCGACGCATCAAATCCAGGTGGAGCATATCCGCTGCCCATCCGCCTCTGCCTCCAGTCCTCCACTTGGTACGTCACCTCCACCAGCGATCCACTCTCCACATCCGCAGCCTCCACTACCTCCATATGTGCCAGGATATCCTCCACATTCTCTTCCACACTGTCCTCCACACTATCGTCATCCACGTACACCGCCTCCACATCATCAAAACGAACTGCTTTCTTTGCCTGGCTCCTCTGTGGTTCTGCTCCTCCACCTGTGCCTCTTCCACCTGTATCCCTCAATCCACCTGGTGTCATAGTAGAGGCTGGCTGCGTTGTGGTGGTTTGTGGTGGTAGTGGTGGATGTGGAAGGGTGTACGGTGCATTACTCCACCCCTCCACGCCTCCGGACAGCATAGGCAATGTGGAGTAAGGTGGCAAAGAGGGAGTGTCTCTATTTCATCCACATCTTCCACATCTTCAGTATCCTTCACCACCACGTGATGTTGCCGCAAAAAATCGACCATGGAGGCAGAAAGTCCACCGGCGGCGGAGTGTGTCATAATAGGTGGAGGGGACTGCTCTTCCACCTCCTCCACCCACTCCACCATAGACCCCCCCATGGCGGAGAACCGGGGGGGGAGCTGACCCACACTTGAGATTCCAGAAACAAACATATCTTTTCTAACAGTCATTTCACCCCCTCGAGAAGGCGACAGGGGGCTTATCTCCCCTGCAAAGCCCCCTGGAGGGTCGTAGGGGTGGCGTGGATCCCCTGCCACGCCCCCTGCCACCCCTGTCACCCCCGTAGAGCGAGAGTTTGAGGGAGAGGCGATCGAGAGAGGTAGAGAAGTGGCTGACTCTGGAGAGTAAACCTGGAAATTCCCAACTTAAGATAACAAGCTTGTAGACAGACGGACAGGCAGACAGGCAGACAGACGGACGGACACACGGACACACGGACACGGGCAAGGGGGGGGCGGGCGTAGGGGGTGTCCTTGCTTCATGTTTTGCTTGTTTTTCTTGTTTTTTTTTTGCATTTATGTGATAAGTTGAATTTTTTTTGGTGAAATCTTGAAGTGATTTGTAGATGAAGGAAGGAAGGAGGGAAGGAGGGAAGGAGGGAAGGAGGGAAGGAGGGAAGGAGGGAAGGAGGGAAGGAAGGAAGGAAGGAAGGAAGGAAGACAGACAAACGCAAGAACCCAACACCATATTCTGTTTGTGGTTTACCGAATAGAGGCCAAACAAACACCCAAACACCCAAACACCCAAACACACCCAAACAAACACCCAAACACACCCAAACAAACACCCAAACACACAAACTTACCTCTAAATCCACAAACTCCACGTGCATCGACGCCTCCTCTTCCTTATCCACTTGCTCCTCTTCCTCCTCCACCTCCACCTCCTCCTCCACCTCCTCCACCTCCCCCAGAGCCTCCACTGACCCTGGCTGGGAGATCAAAGTCACTCTAACCGCTCTCTGTACTTCAGGTAAACGATTTTCAGACGAGGCCACGAGAGTCATTCTTTGCACCACTTCAGAGGACTGTATTGATACCCTCTGAGGTCCCCCGGGGGAGTGGGCGCCTCGGTGGGTGTCTCCAAGGGTGTATGTGTCATCCTGGACTGTGGCGGTGGTGGTGGTGGCTGTGGCGCGCGGTGGAGAGGGTGGAGAAAGTGTGGTATGGTTTTCTAAGATCCCTCTCGCAAATTCTACTTCTGCCACGTGGATTTCTTGTATAGTAAACTCAATGGGGTCTTGTCCAGGGGTGTTTGGGGTGTCCTGGGGTGCTGCAGGGGTGTGTGAGGGTGCCACTGGGGTGCTCGGGTTGTCTGGGGTGTCTATGGAGGGTGGCCCTGGCTGGGGTGTGGTGGTAGTGGTTGTGGTTGTGGTGGAAGTGTGTTGTGGTGTTATAAGGGGTGTTGACTTAGGTGATTGTGGTGAGTGTGGTGGTGCTTCTGACTCACCACCACCACCACCATCGTCACCACCACCATCACCACCACCATCACTACTACTCGCTTCACTAAGAACTTCTTCTAACTCCGCTATCATCGCCTGTAACGCCTCCACCGGTAACTCCACACCACTCCTCCCTGCTCCACCTGATGCGGGCTTCCCTGGGGCACCATCCACCAGGGGCACGGCATTCTGGGTAGGTGGAGGAGCGAGTGGAGAGGCGTTAACGACAGACATGTGGATAGGCTCGCTGATAGCTATCTGAGGTATGAATGCTGATCTCTCCACTGTTCCTTCCTCCTCCACCGCCTCCACCGCTCCACATGGGCCTTTAGAGGACGCCACGCTCTCAGAAATGGACTCAAGGTCAGAAAAGGTCGCCTCAAGGTCACGGCTGGCCTCAGAAGCGGGCGCCATGTCAGTATCCAAGGAGGTCAAAGATTCAAGGTCATCTTCATCTGGTCTAGGATGTGGAAGAATACTGGACGATTTCAGGCGTCCTCCACTTTTTGCCACCTCCTGCAGGCCTGCGATAAGGTCATCCAGCCCCCCCTCCTCCTCCTCCTCCTCCACCTCCTCCACCTCCTCCTCCTCCTCCTTCCCCCCCGCAGGACGCTCTAAAGTGGAGCAGGTGGAGGGAATATTGAAGGATAAATGAGATATTATCATTTTCACTTCCTCCACTTCCACTAAATTCAATCTCTTTCCTCCTCCACTTCCTCCTCCACTGTCACTCTCCTCCACCTTGGTCGGCGTGGAGGTGGATGGAGTGCAAGGCTTCTCCTCCTCCACCGCGATCCGCACTACGCTGTCCCCAAGTCCACTTTCACCCCAAACAGAACTCTCGGTGGATGAAAACATGCTTGCTTCCACTTTTTCATCCACCAGATTATGGGATACTAACGGCTTCACCACCTCCTCCACCCACTTGTCCGAGGTGGAGTGGCTGGTGGACTGCGAGGTGGATAAAGTGGATAGCGAGGTGGATTGGGTATACTGGCAAGTGAAATTAGTGGATACAGTTCCTTCCACCTCTTCCACATCTGTTTTTTGTGGCTCAGATGTGGATTTGAGTGGATTTTCGCTTGTGGATGAGGTGGAGGTGGTGGTGGTGGTAGTGGTGGTGATGGTGGTGGTCTCCTTACCATGCAAACGCTGTAAAAAACGCACATGTACACACACACACACACACACACACACACATAATAATAATAAAATAATAATAAAAATCGCTTTTCTATATTT
>NC_059280.1:2186237-2191237 GCF_017591435.1 Portunus trituberculatus
AATCAAAATTGTAATTCAATAATCCTAAATTCACCCTACTGTGACCAAATACCCTTAAAACACCCTAAATAAACCTCAGAATTCACAAAATAACCCTAAAATAACAAAACCCTTAAATTGAACACCCTTAAAACACCCTGAACTCACCCAAAAAATCTCTTAAATAACCTTAAAACCACAAAAACACCCTAATAACACTTAAAACATCTTTAAACACCCTAAAACCACAAAAACCACCCAAAACCCCTAAAACCACCCCTAAAACACCCTAAAACACCCCAAAACACCCTAAAACACAAAACCCTAAAACACCCTAAAACCCTAAAACTCCTTAAAACACCCTAAAATACCCTAAAACACCCTAAAACACCCCAAAACACCCTAAAACATCCTAAACACACCCAAAACACCCTAAACACCCCAAAAGACCCTAAAATCACTAAAACTCCCAAAACCCTAAAACACCCTAAACACCCTAAACACCCCAAAACACCCTAAACACACCAAAACACCCTAAAACATCCTAAAACACCTAAAACCCTAAAACACCCTAAAACACCCTAAAACACCCTAAAAACACCCCAAAACACCCAAAACACCCCAAAACACCTAAAACACCCTCAAACACCCTAAAAACACCCTAAAACCCCTGGAGACTGACCTGCAGGGTGTGGGTGATGGTGTCACAGCGTCGGGCCAGGTCCTGCAGCTCAGGGTCCACTCGATCCTGCTGGAGGACGCCCTGGGAGGTGAGGGACTCTGAGGAGGCCCTAATCTCCTCCAGCTGGGACCTCAACTGTTGTGACTCACCCTGCACCAGCTGTCAGGGTGTTAGGTTAGCTTCAAACACCCTTAAAACACCCTTAAATACCCTTAGATGTCCTTAAAACATCAAAATACCCTTAAACACCCTTAAAATACCCAAAAATTCCCTTAACATACCCTTAAACACCCTTAAAATACACCAAATTCCCTTAAACACCCTTAAAATACACCAAATTCCCTTAAACACCCTTAAATACCCCAAAATTCCCTTAAACACCCTTAAAATACCCCAAATTCCCTTAAACACCCTTAAAATACCCAAAAATACCTTTAAACATCCTTAAAATACCCCAAACCCCTTAAACACCTTAAAATAAAATACCCCCTTAAAATACTTAAATACCCTTAAAATACCCAAAATTCTTAAACACCCTAAAATAAAACTTAAACACCCTTAAAATACCCCAAAACACTCCAAAACACCTCAAAACACCCCAAAACACCCCTAAAACATCAAAAACAACCCAAACACACCAAAACACCCATATACACCCCAAAACACCCCAAAACACCAAAACACCCATATACACCCCAAAACACACCAAACATCCCAAAACACCCCAACACCCCTAATACACCAAAAACACCTCAAAACACCCCTAATACACCAAAACACCCAAAACACACCAAAACACATCAAAACACACAAAAAACACCCCAAAACACCCCAAAACACCCCAAAACACACACAAAACACCCCAAAACACCCCAAAACACCAAAACACCTCAAAACACCCAAAACACCCCAAAACACACATCAAAACACCCCAAAAACACATCAAAACACCCCAAAAACACCAAAACACACCAAAACACACCAAACACACCAAAACACCTCAAAACACCCCAAAACACCAAAACACCCAAAACACCACAAACACACCAAAACACCCAAAAACACCAAAACACCCAAAACACCAAAACACCCAAAACACCCAAAACACCCACAACCAAAACACCCAAAACACCCCAAAACACCCAAAACACACCAAACACCCCAAAACACCCAAAACACCAAAACACCAAAACACCCAAAAACACCTCAAAACACACCAAAAACACCCAAAACACCCCTAAAACACCCCAAAACACCCCTATAAATACCCTTACCTTTAAGACCCTCAGTTGCTGTTCCTGGGGCAGGCTGGGGAGGGCCCTAAGCTGTGACTCAGCCCCCTCCAGCCCCCCTTTCACCTCCCCAAGGCCAATAATGAAGGCCTCCATCTCCCCCTCCTTCAGTGCTTGCTCACTCTGTAGGGGGGAGAGAGAGAGAGAGAGAGAGAGAGAGAGAGAGAGAGAGAGAGAGAGAGAGAGAGAGAGTGTGAAAAATCATTCCAAACACCCTTAAAACACCCTTAAAACACCCTAAACAACCAAAACACTCTTAAAACACCCTAAAACACCTTAAAATGGCTCCAAACAGCCTTAAACACCCTAAAACACCCATCCTAAAACACCTCCTTCCACCAAACACTCTTAAAACCAAAACACCCTTAAATAGCAAACACCCTAAACACCCTCCTAAAACACCTTAAATACCTTAAACACCCTTCTTAAAACACCCTAAACAGGCCAGCCTTAAACACCCTAAAACACCCTTAAAATCCTTAAATTCCACCAAACACTCTTAAAACACCCTAAAACACTCTTAAAACACCCTAAAACACCTTAAAATGGTTCCTTAAACACCCTAAAACACCCTTAAACATCCTAAAACATCCTTAAATACCTCCAAACACTCTTAAAATACCCTAACACACCCTTAAAACACCTAAAACACCTTAAAATGGCTCCAAACAGCCTTAAACAACCTAAAACACCCTTAAAACATCCTAAAACATCATTAAATACCTCCAAACATTCTGAAATCACCCTAAAACACCATTAAAACACCCTAAAACACCTTTAAATGACTCCAAACAGCCTTAAACACCCTAAAACACCCTTAAAACATCCTAAAACACCTTACATTCCACCAAACACTCTTAAAACACCCTAAAACACCCTTAAATAGCTCCAAACAGCCATAAACACCCTAAAACACCCTTAAAAGTCTCCAAACAGCTTTAAAACACCCTTAAAACACCTTAAAACACAATCTTTCACTCTAGCAGGGAGAGAGAGAGAGAGAGAGAGAGAGAGAGAGAATCTCTCTCTCTCTCTCTCTCTCTCTCTCTCTCTCCTCCTCCTCTCCTCCTCCTCCTCCTCCTCCTCCTCCTCCTCCTCCTCCTCCTCCTCCTCCTCCTCTCTCTCTCTCTCTCTCTCTCTCTCTCTCTCTCTCTCTCTCTCTCTCTCTCTCTCACCTGCAAATGAGCGAGTCGGTTTGTGAGCCTCGTGGTAACTCTCTCCCAGGTCAAGGTCAGGTCACCCACCCTCTCCTCCAGGGGGGGGGCCGGCCTCCCTCACCAGCCCCCCCACCCCCTCCCGCACCCCCGCGAGCAGTGGTTTGCGTCTGGCCAAGTCCTCAAGGGCGTGCTGTGGTGGTGGTGGTGGTGGTGGTGGTAGTAGTAGTAGTAGTAGTAGTAGTAGTAGTAGTAGTAGTAGTAGTAGTAGTAGGAGGAGGAGGAGGAGGAGGAGGAGGAGGAGGAGGAGGAGGAGGAGGAGGAGGAGGAGGAGGAGGAGGAGGAGGAGGAGGAGGAGGAGGAGGAGGAGGAGGAGGAGGAGGAGGAGGAGGAGGAGGAGGAGGAGGAGGAGGAGGAGGAGGAGGAGGAAGAAGAAGAAGAAGAAGAGGAGGAGGAGAGGAAGAGGAGAAGAAGAAGAAGAAGAAGAAGAAGAAGAAGAAGAAGAAGAAGAAGAAGAAGTAGTAGTAGTAGTAGTAGTAGTAGTAGTAGTAGTAGTAGTAGTAGTAGTAGTAGTAGTAGTAGTAGTAGTAGTAGTAGTAGTAGTAGTAGTAGTAATAATAATAATAATAATAATAATAATAATAATAACAACAACAACAACAACAATAACAACAACAACAATTCCTAACATATTGACCTTATCTGACCTTTAAATGACCTTATCTTAACAAACCTGACCTTACCCCCCCTCCACCCATACCTGTACAAAGTGGAGGTCCGCCTGAACATTCCTACAGTGGATGTCTGCCTCTCTCTGGTCCAGTTCCGCCTCTGTCCCACCAAGCCACTCCTCCAGTTGTTGGCAGTCTTTTGTGATCTTTCTGGTGTTCCGCAGGGCCTTCTCCAATGCCCCTCGGTGTTCCGTCACTGCACCCCCAAGCTGTGGACGGGGTGGAGGTGTGGTGGAGGTGTTGTGTGGTGTTTTGTGTGTTTTGAGGGTTTTTTGTGTGTTTTTGTGTGTTTTGTGTTTTGGTGTGTTTGTGTTGTTGGTGTGTTTTGTGTGTTTGTGTTTGTTTTGTGTGTTTTGT
The DNA here is from genome assembly GCF_017591435.1 of Portunus trituberculatus. Taxonomy (NCBI): domain Eukaryota; kingdom Metazoa; phylum Arthropoda; class Malacostraca; order Decapoda; family Portunidae; genus Portunus; species Portunus trituberculatus. The sequence goes on from NC_059280.1 coordinate 2,190,433, forward strand.
GTGTTTGGTGTGTTTTGGTGTGTGTTTGTGTGTTTGGGGTGTTTTGGTGTGTTTGTGTGTGTTTTGTGTGTTTGTGTTTTGGTGTTTGTGTGTTTGTGTGTTTGGTGTGTGTTTGTGTGTTTTGGTGTGTTTTGGTGTTTTGGTGTTTTTGTGTTTTTGTGTTTTTGTTTTGGTGTGTTGGTGTCTCTCTCTCTCTCTCTCTCTCTCTCTCTCTCTCTCTCTCTCTCTCTCTCTCTCTCTCTCCAACACTGTCTCCTTCTCCTCCTCCTCCACCTCTTACAAAAACCCACTCCACTCTCTCTCTCTCTCTCTCTCTCTCTCTCTCTCTCACCTGGTTGTAGAGAGCTTTGACCTGATCCAGTCTTGAAGTAAGGTCACCTGGGTCACCACACTCTCCCTCCTTCACCATCCTCCGCCCTGTGGCAATCACCTCCTCCACCTCCCCCTTCACCTCACTCAGTGTTTGGTACAGACTCTGCAGGAGGAGGAGGAGGAGGAGGAGGAGGAGGAGGAGGAGGAAGACAAACATACTTAAATATCCTCAAAATTTTCATTACAACCTTAAAAAAACTTAAAATGCCCTCAAAACATGTCAAACTGTCTTAAAATGCCCTCAAAACATGTCAAACTGTCTTAAAATGCCCTCAAAACATGTCAAACTGTCTTAAAATGCCCTAAAAACATGTCAAACTGTCTTAAAATGCCCTCAAAACATATCAAACTGTCTTAAAATGCCCTCAAAACATGTCAAACTGTCTTAAAATACCCTCAAAACGTCAAACTGTCTTAAAATGCCCTCAAAACA
>NC_059280.1:2193737-2201237 GCF_017591435.1 Portunus trituberculatus
TGGGAGAGGCTGGGAGAGGTTGGGAGAGGCTGGGAGAGGCTGTGAGAGGCTGGGAGGGGCTGAGATGCTTTGGGAGAGGCTGAGAGAGGCTGTGAAAGACTGGGAGAGGCTGGGAGAGGTTGGGAGAGGTTGGGAGAGGCTGTGAGAGGCTGAGAGAGGTTGGGAGAGGCTGGGAGAGGCTGGAAGAGGCTAAAATATGCTAGAAAGAGACTGAAAATTGCCAAAACCAGGCTTAAAACTGGCTCAAGAGAGAGAGAGAGAGAGAGAGAGAGAGAGAGAGAGAGAGAGAGAGAGAGAGAGGCACTTACATCGAGCGTCTCGGATATTTCTTCAGCATCTGCAGCCTCGTTAGGGGAGGTGGCAAGTTTCTCCTGTAGTTCATTCAGCCACTGTTCCTCCTCCTGACAGAGCTCTGAGGGGAGGGAGAGAGAGAGTGAGAGTGAGTGAGAGGCAGTGAGAGGGAGTGAGAGGAGGAGGCAGTGAGAGGGAGGGAGAGGCAGTGAGAGGCAGTGAGAAGGAGTGAGAGGCAGTGAGAGTGATTGAGAGGCAGTGAGAGTGAGTGAGAGGCAGTGAGAGGGAGTGAGAGGCAGTGAGAGGGAGTGAGAGGCAGTGAGAGGCAGTGAGAGGAGAGGCAGTGAGAGGAGAGGCAGTGAGAGGCAGTGAGAGTGAGTGAGAGGCAGGGAGAGGGAGTGAGAGGCAGTGAGAGAGGGAAGGAGTGAGAGTAAGTGTGTATTTTCATGTGTGTGTGTGTGTGTGTGTGAGAGAGAGAGAGTGAGAGTGTGTGTGAGAGTGTGAGAGGCAGGGAGAGTGAGTGACAAGGTAGGGAATTTATTGCTACAAATCAAACAAACACACAAACAAACAAATAGAATAATAATAACTCTCCCACACTCTCCCAGACACTCTCCCAGACACTCTCACACCCTCCCACACTCTCTCACACTCTCCCACACACAAATAATCTCTCTTATTCTCTCTCTCTCTTCCAGACCCTCCCACACTCTCCCAGGCCCTCCCACACTCTCCCAGACTCTCCCAGACCCTCCCACACTCTCCCCGACTCTCCCAGGCCCTCCCACACTCTCCCACACTCTCCCACACTCTCCCACACCCTCCCACACTCTCTCACACTCTCCCACACACAAATAATCTCTCTTATTCTCTCTCTCACTCTTCCAGACACTCCCACACTCTCCCAAACCCTCCCACACTCTCCCAGGCCCTCCCAGGCCCTCCCACACTCTCCCAGGCCCTCCCACACTCTCCCAGGCCCTCCCAGGCCCTCCCAGACTCTCCTAGACACTCTCCCAGACACTCCCACACACAAATAATCTCTCTTATTCTCTCTCTCACTCTTCCAGACCCTCCCACACTCTCCCATACTCTCCCAGACCCTCCCAGGCCCTCCCAGACTCTCCTAGACACTCTCCCAGACACTCCCACACTCTCCCACACACAAATAATCTCTCTTATTCTCTCTCTCACTCTTCCAAACCCTCCCACACTCTCCCAGGCCCTCCCACACTCTCCCACACTCTCCCAAACCCTCCCAGGCCCTCCCACACTCTCCCAAGCCCTCCCACACTCTCCCAGGCCCTCCCACACTCTCCCACACAAATAATCTCTTATTCTCTCTCTCACTCTTCCAGACCCTCCCACACTCTCCCACACTCTCCCACACTCTCCCAGGCCCTCCCACACTCTCCCACACTCTCCCAAACCCTCCCAGGCCCTCCCACACTCTCCCAAGCCCTCCCACACTCTCCCAGGCCCTCCCACACTCTCCCACACACAAATAATCTCTCTTATTCTCTCTCTCACTCTTCCAGACCCTCCCACACTCTCCCACACTCTCCCAGGCCCTCCCACACTCTCCCACACTCTCCCAGGCCCTCCCACACTCTCCCACACTCTTGCAGGCCCTCTCACACTCTCCCACACTCTTGCAGGCCCTCCCACACTCTCCCACACTCTCCCAGGCCCTCCCACACTCACTGTTGAACTGGTGGTAGCGCTGCAGAGTGAGAGAGGAGTGAGAGTGAGTGGCGTGATGGCGGTGGAGAGGTGAGTGAATTGTTTGTTGACCTTGGTAAGCTTCCTGGCCAGCTCTTCATGTGTGGCTGCTGAGTCAGACTGCAGCATCACGTCCCCTGCAACACACCACACTGTCAACACCCTTAAAAACACCCTTAAAACACCCTTAAAACACTATTAAAACACCCATAAAATACACTACGTACCCTAAAACACCCTTAAAATACACTACATACCCTTAAACACCCTTAAAACACCCTTAAAATGCACTACGTACCCTAAAACACCCTTAAAACACCCTTAAAATACACTACGTACCCTAAAATACCCTTAAAATACACTACATACCCTAAAACACCCTTAAAACACCATTAAAATACACTATGTACTAAAACACCATAAAACACCCTAAAACATACTTAAACATACTTAAACACCCTAAAACATCCTCAAAACACACTTAAAGCACACCACACTGTCAACACCCTTAAAACACCCTAAAACACTCTTAAAATACACTACATATCCTAAGACACCCTTAAACATCCTTAAAACACTCTTAAACACCATTAAAACACCCTTAAAATATACTATGTACCCTAAAACACCCTTAAACATACTTAAACACCATTAAAACATCCTTAAAATACACTACATATCCTTAAAAACCCTTAAACACCCTTAAAACACCCTTAAAATACACTACGTACTCTAAAACACCCTTAAAACACCCTAAAACATACTTAAACACCCATAAACACCCTAAAACACCCCAAAACACCCAATAACACTTAAAACCCCACAAAACACACCAAAACACACCAAAACACCCCAAAACACACCCAAACACCCCAAAACACACCAAAACACACCAAAACACCCAAAACACCCCCAAAAACACCCCAAAACACCCCAAAACACCCTTAAATTCCCCCATACCAATGTTATTAAGGGCTGTGAGGTCAGATCCTTGGCTGTGACCTCCTCCTTCAGGGCCTCCAAGGTGGTGATGGTGGTGGTCAGCTGGTCCAGGGTGGTGGTGGCGGTGGTGGTGGTGGTGGTGAGCTGGTGGTCCACTTTGTCAAGCCAGGATGTCAAAGCTTCTATGTCACTGTGGACCTGGGAGAGAGAGAGAGAGAGAGAGAGAGAGAGAGAGAGAGAGAGAGAGAGAGAGAGAGAGAGAGAGAGAGGAGAGAGGAGGGAGGAGGGAGGGAGGAGAGAGAGAAGGAGAGAGAGAGAGAAGGAATCTAAATTCTCTCTCTCTCTCTCTCTCTCTCTCTCTCTCTCTCTCTCTCTCTCTCTCTCTCTCTCTCTCTCTCTCACTTCTCTCTCTCTCTCTCTCTCTCTCTCTCTCTCTCTCTCTCTCTCAAACCTCTCCCAAACTTGTTAATCTCTCTCTCTCTCTCTCTCTCTCTCTCTCTCTCTCTCTCTCTCTCTCTCTCTCACACCCACCTTCCTGCTCCTCTCCAAGGCCTCCTTCAAACTCCTATTCTGAAGGACAGACAGCTCCGTCACAGCCTCCCACCTCTCCTTCAGCTCCTCCACCTCCTCCTTCAGCCTCCTCCGGTAGTCCTCCACCTCCTCCACCTCCTCCTTCTCCTCCTCCACCTCCTCCCGGGCCTCCTCCACTATCTGTAGGCCTGTAGTGGTGATGCTGGCCATGTTCGAGCGGAGTGTGGTGATGTCCTCCTGCAAAGCCTGTGGAGGTAAGTGGAGATGAGTGGAGATGACTGGAGCTAGGTGGAGGATCTGGATGAAAATTGATAGACTTCTAGGGGGAGGTTTGTGGAGGTGTGTGGAGGTACTTCTAGGTGGAGGTGAGTGGAGATGAGTGGAGATGAGTGGAGATGAGGAGGAAATTATACAGAAATACCTTAAAAAATCAGAGAAAAAAAAACAAGAAATGGCAGTAGTGGAGGAGGAGGTGGAGGTAAGTGGAGGAGGAAGTGGAGATGAGTGGAGGTAAGTGGAGGAAGTGGATAAAAATTGGATACACTTCAAGGTGGAGATAAGTGGAGATGAGTGGAAGGAAGTGGGAAAAATTGAACATGCATGGATGAAGTGGACAAAAGTGGATAAGTGGATAAAAAGTGGACAAAAGTGGATAAAAAGTGGATGTAAGTGGAAAAAGTGGATGGAAGTGGAAAAAAGTGGACTAAAGTGGATAAAAAGTGGACAAAAGTGGATAAAAAGTGGACACAGGTGGATAAAAAAAGTGGATGAAAGTGGATAAAAAGTGGATCAAAGTGGATTACTTACATTTGACTGATCCATCTGAGCTTCCAGAGTCTCCACATCGCCCAGAGCTGCCTCCTCCGCCTTCAGAAACACCTCCACCTCCGCCAGCCACGACTTGAGTCCACATACCTCCTCCTCATACTGCTTGCTGCGGTGGATGGCTGTGGAAGTGGAGGTAAGTGGAGATGACTGGAGGTGAGTGGAGGAGGTGGATGAAATTTGATACACTTCTAGGGGGTGGTTAGTGCAGGTTAGTGGAGGTAGGTGGAGATGACTGGAGATGAGTGGAGGAAGTGGATGAAATTTGATACACTTCTAGGGGGTGGTTAGTGGAGGTTAGTGGAGGTAGGTGGAGATGACTGGAGATGAGTGGAGGAAGTGGATGAAATTTGATACACTTCTAGGGGTGGTTTGTGGAGGTTAGTGGAGATGACTGGAGGCATTTTTTTTCTTTTCTCTCTCTCTCTCTCTCTCTCTCTCTCTCTCTCTCTCTCTCTCTCTCTCTCTCTCTCTCTCTCCATTCAAACACTTTAAATATAGAGAGAGAGAGAGAGAGAAAAATCTCTCTCTCTCTCTCTCTCTCTCTCTCTCTCTCTCTCTCTCTCTCTCTCTCTCTCTCTCTCTCTCTCTCTCTCACAAACAAACATCATTCATCCACTCTCTCTCTCTCTCTCTCTCTCTCTCTCTCTCTCTCTCTCTCTCTCTCTCTCTCTCTCTCTCTCTCTCTCTCTCTCTCTCTCTCTCTCTCTCACCTTTCTCTGTGGCAACAATCCTCTCCACCAGTAAGGCCGTCACCCTCCTCCACTTCTCCACCAGCGCCTCCACCTCCTCCTCCACCTCTCCACCCTCCACCGAGAGGGTAGCGGTGGCGGTTGTCAGCTGGTCGATCTTCTCTGTTCCTCCTCCACCTTCCGCTGCAGCTCCTGATGACGATGATTGTTGTTATTGTTATTGTTGTTGTTGTTGTTGTTGTTATACCCCTAAAACATCTTAAAACACCCACAAAATGCAAAACACCCAAAAACACCCCAAAAACTCTTTAAAACACCCCAACACACCCCAAAACACACTAAAACACCCACAAAATGCCAAAACACCCAAAAACACTCCAAAAACTCCTTAAAACACCCCAACACACCCCAAAACACACTAAAACTCCTTAAAACACCCCAACACACCCCAAAACACACTAAAACACACTAAACACCCAAAACACTCCAAAACACCCTAAACACCCCAAAACACACTAAAACACACTAAAACACCCAAAACACCCAAAACACCTCAAAACACCCAAAACATCCTAAAACACACCAACACACCCCAAAACACCCCAAAACACACTAAAACACACTAAAACACCCAAAAACACCAAAAACACCCTTAAAACACCTCAAAACACCCTAACACACCCAAAAACACCCTTAAAACACCTCAAAAACACACCAACACACCCCAAAAACACCCCAAAACACACCAACACACCCCAAAAACACCCCAAAAACACCCCAAAACACCCCAAAACACCCTCAAATCTCACCTTCATTTTAATTAATTTTTCTTCCATCACTGACAACTGCCTGACAATTCCTCCTTTTTTAGACCCCAGGGCAGCTTCTAGACCCTCCAGCCAGGCCCTAGAAGCCCCCACAGCCTCCTTCAGGGGCTGTATGGGGTCCTGGGGCTGTGAGGGGCTGTGGAGGTGCTGGGGGGGCTAAAACTTCCTGTGGTGTGCCTGAGACGAGTGATTCTTGTGCTGTGATTGAGACCTCCATGTCCTCTAGTGTTCTGTGGATTAAAGTGGATTTGTGGTAAAGTGGAGGGGTGGAGGGGCATGTGGAGGGGGTGGAGGGGTGTGTGGAGGTAGTGTGGAGGTGTGGAAGGGCTGAAGAGGTCGTGGAGTAAGTGGAAGCGGGTGGAATAAATGCATTTTTGTCAGAAATGAGAAGAGAAATGCGATTTTTTTTGAGAGTAGAAAGGGAAGGAGAGTGAAGTGGAGGAGGTGGAGGACTGGTGGATGAGTGGAGGGGTGTGTGGAGGTGTGGAGGGGTGTGTGGAGGTGTGGAGGGACTGTGGAGGGGCTGGGGGCGTGAATTATGCTGTGGGGTGGCAAATACTCCCACATCGCTCAATATTTACATGATTGAAGTGGATTTGTGGGTATTTTGAGGTGGATGGGGGGTGGAGGGGCATGTGGAGATGGTGGAAGGGTGTGTGGAAATGTAGAGAGGCTGTGGGGTCTGTGGGGGCTGTGGGGGCTGTGGAGGGGCTGGGAGGGGCTGTATCTTGATCTAATGTGGATATTTTATGGTAAAGTGGAAGTGATGTGGATTTGTGGTGATGTGGAGGTGGTGGAGGGGTGGAGGGGTGGAGGGTGTGTGGGGGTGTGTGGGGGGTGTGGAGTAGGTGGAAGTATGTGGAATAAGGATGTTTTTTTGTAGATATGAGAGAGAGAGAGAGAGAGAGAGAGAGAGAGAGAGAGAGAGAGAGAGAGACAATTTTCCTCTCACCTTTCTCCATGTTTCTTCCACTTGGCCAAAATTTCCTCCACTTTTTGAAGCAAAGTCTGTTTCTCCTCCTTCCACCTTTCCTCCACCTCCTCCACCTCTCTTCGCAGCTCCTCCACTTGTTTCTCCACCTCCTCCACCTCCTCCACTTTGATCTGAGGAAGAAAAAAGCAAGTTATTTCTCTCTCTCTCTCTCTCTCTCTCTCTCTCTCTCTCTCTCTCTCTCTCTCTCTCTCTCTCTCTCCCTCACAATCTCTCTCTCTCTCTCTCTCTCTCTCTCTCTCTCTCTCTCTCTCTCTCTCTCTCTCTCAAGCTCTCTCTCTCTCTCTCTCTCTCTCTCTCTCTCTCTCTCTCTCTCTCTCTCTCTCTCTCTCTCTCTCTCTCTCTCTCTCTCTCTCTCAAGCTCTCTCTCTCCCTTTCACAATCTCTCTCTCTCTCTCTCTCTCTCTCTCTCTCTCTCTCTCTCTCTCTCTCTCTCTCTCTCTCTCTCTCTCTCTCTCTCTCTCTCTCTCTCTCTCTCTCTCAAGCTCTCTCTCCCTTTCTCCCTTTCTCTCTCTCTCTCTCTCTCTCTCTCTCTCTCTCTCTCTCTCTCTCTCTCTCTCTCTCTCTCTCTCTCTCTCTCTCTCTCTCTCTCTCTCTCTCTCTCTCTCTCTGACCTTGGATTCTTCTTCCTCTTGTCCCAGCCTCCTCTCAAGGTCAGCCAGGTATGTGTTGACCTTAT
>NC_059280.1:2206237-2218737 GCF_017591435.1 Portunus trituberculatus
TACAATGCTTTTTAAAGGGTTCCAGTACTATATAATGGGTTCTGATGCTATTTAAAGGGTTCCAGTATTATATAATGGGTTCTGATGCTGTTTAAAGGGTTCTAATGGTGTTTAAAGGCTGCAAAAATTATAAATATAGAGGTTACAATGCTTTTTAAAGGGTTCTGGTACTTTATAATGAGTTCTAATGCTACTCAAAGAGATTCTATGTTATTTGAAAGACTCTAGTGTATTTTCAGAGGTTCTAATACTATTTTAAAGGTGTTCTGCATTAATTCAAAAGTTCTAATACTGTTTTAAAGGGTTCCAATACTATTTCTAATACTATTTTAAAGGTGTTCTGCATTAATTCAAAAGTTCTAATACTGTTTTAAAGGGTTCCAATACTATTTCCAGAGTTGTAACACTATTTTAAGGTTGTAACACTATTTCAAAGGTTCCAACACCATTTAAAAGGTTCCAACACCATTTAAAAGGTTCCAACACTATTTAAAAAGGATTCAAAGGTTAATATAAAGGATCCAACACTACGTAGACCCGCCCTTCCACTTCCTCCACCTACCAGAGTCGGAGTTGGCCTCATCCACCACCACCACCATGTTGGAGAGGGAATTAATGTTACTCTGCTCTGCCTCCAGGTCATGTTGCAGCTCCTGGTGGGCAGCAACCTGCTGGCGGAGCGCTGAGGTGGATGGCCCTACCTGTGGAGTGAAGAGGTGGATCAGACAGGTGGATCAGAGTGGAAGAGAAGAGGTTTTAGGGATTTTTAAGGGTTTTTAGGGTTTTTTAAGGGGTTTTTAATGGGTTTTAGAGCATTTTTAAGGGTTTAAGGCTTTATAAGGGGGTTTTAAGGGGTTTTAGACCATATTTAAGGGTTTTTAGGGTTTTTAGGGTTTTTAAGGAGTTTTTAGGGCATTTTTAAGGGTTTTTAGGTTTTTTAGGTTTTTTAAGGGGGTTTTAAGGGGATTTAGGGCATTTTTTAAGTGGATGAGTGGATCAGTATGTGGATCAGAGTGGAAGAGAAGAGGTTTTAGGATTTTAAGGGTTTAGGATTTTAAGGGTTTTAGGGCATTTTAAGGGTTTTAGAGTTTTAAGGGTTTTAAGGTTTTAAGGGTTTTAGGCATTTTAAGTGGATGAGTGGATCAGATATGTGGATCAGAGTGGAAGAGAAGAGGTTTTAGGGATTTTTAAGGGTTTTTAGAGTTTTTAAGGGGGTTTAAGGGGTTTTTAAGGGGTTTTAGGGCATTTTTTAAGTGGATGAGTGGGTCAGATATGTGGATCAGAGTGGAAGAAGTTTTAGGATTTTTAGGTTTTAAGGTTTTAGGGTTTTAAAGGTTTTTAAGGGATTTTTAAGGGGTTTTAGGGCATTTTAAGTGGAATAGTGGATCAGATATGTGGATCAGAGTGGAAGAGAAGAGTTTTTAAGGTTTTTTAAGGGTTTCTAAGGGGTTTAACCACTCAAAACACACTCAAACCCCTCAAAACGCACTCAAAACGCACCCAAGCGCACTCCAAACGCACACTAATCTGGCTCATGTTGGCAATTCTGTCCTCCGTGACTGAGACAGAAAAACACTCAAAAACACACTCAAAACTCACAGAAACTCTCAAAATGCACTCAAACACACTCAAAAACTATCAAAAGACACCCAAACACACTGAAACACACTCAAAACACACTTAAACACACCAAACCCTTTCAAAACACACTCAAAACTTAACAAAAACCCTCAAAACACATCCAAACATACTCAAAACACACTTAAACACACCCAAAACACACCAAAACACCCCAAACACACTCAAAACACCCCAAAACACACCAAAACACACCCAAACACCCCAAAACCACCCAAAACACACCAAAACACACTAAAACACACAAAACACCTCAAAACACACCTAAACACACCCAAACCCCTCAAAACACCCCAAAACACACTCAAACACACCCAAAACACCCCAAAACACCCCAAAACACACTCAAAACACCCCAAAACACACTCAAAACATCCCAAAACGCACTCAAAACGCACACGAACCTGGCTCATGTTGGCAATCCTCTCTTCTGTAAGTGTGAGCCAGCGTTTGAGTGCGTCCAGCTGTGTTTCCTGCAGGGCCATTAGAGTGTGGTGCAGTCTGGCTTGTCTCTCCATGGCGCGCACTCGAAGCTCCTCCCACCGTGTGTTAAGAAGCTTCATCTGGACACGCACCTCCTCCTCCTCCTCCTCCTCCATCACCCCCTCCCGCAGGAGTCTCGAGCCCTCCCCCAGCACCTCCCCGACACCCCCCTGCCGAGCTGTCAAATCCAGCATCAGTTCCTGTAATGGAAATAATAATAATAATAATAATAATAATAATAATAATAATAATAATAATAATAATAATAATAATAATAATAATAATGACTACTACTACTACTACTACTACTACTACTACTACTACTACTACTGCTGCTACTATTGTCATCATCATTAGCTTAGGTTAAGTTAGGTTAAGTTCACCCACACACACACACACACACACACACATGCGCGCACACGCACACACACGCACATCAAACAGGGTATAGAGAGAGAGAGAGAGAGAGAGAGAGAGAGAGAGAGAGAGAGAGAGAGAGAGAGAGAGAGAGAGAGAGAGAGAGAGAGACACACAACACACACACACAAAAACGACAAAAAACACCCAAAACACACCCAAAACACACGCAAAAAACACACACACATACACACACACCCAAAACACCCTCAAACACACCCAAAACCCCAAAACACCACAAAACACTCAAAACACCCCAAAACACCCCATAACACACCATAACACACCCAAAACACCCAAAACACCACAAACACACCAAAACACACCAAAACACCCCAAAACACACCAAAACACCACAAAACACCCCCAAACACACACACACACACACACACACACACACACACACACACCTCAAGGTCATGAAATTGGTCCTTTACAGCGTGTGTGGAGTCAGCAATCGGGGGCATCGCAGCCAGTCTGTCCTCAGCCCCCAGGAGCCACCCCAGTACCTCCTCCAGGGTGCGCTGGTAACCCCCCAGACCAATGCTTACTGTGGACAGGGGCCGACCACCACCGCCACTACCCTGGGGGGAGAGAGAGAGAGGTGAGAGAGAGAGAGGGAAGGTTTAAAAGAGAGAGACAGAGGGAGAGAAAAAGAGAGAGGGGTTTTTGAGGTGTTTTGGGGTGTTTTGGGGTGTTTTGAGGTGTTTTGGGGTGTTTTGGTGTGTTTTAAGTGTTTGTTTGTTTGGGTGTGTTTTGTGTTTTGGGTGTTTGGGTGTTTGTTTTGTGTTTTGTGTTTTGGGTGTTTTGGGTGTTTTGGAGTGTTTTGGGTGTTTTGGGTGTTTTGGGGTGTTTTGAGATTTGAGAGTGAGAGAGAGAGAGAGAGAGAGAGAGAGAGAGAGAGAGAGAGAGAGAGAGAGAGAGAGAGAGAGTAACTGTTTAATCACCCACCAGCCCCTCCCAGCCTCTCCCAGTGCCTCCCAGCCTCCCAGTGCCTCCCAGCCTCCCAGTGCCTCCCAGCCTCCCAGTGCCTCCCAGCTCTCCCAGTGCATCCCAGCCTCTCCCAGTGCCTCCCAGCCTCCCAGTGCCTCCCAGCCTCTCAGTGCATCCCAGCCTCCCAGTGCCTCCCAGCCTCCCAGTGCCTCCCAGCCTCTCAGTGCATCCCAGCCTCCCAGTGCCTCCCAGCCTCCCAGTGCCTCCCAGCCTCCCAGTGCCTCCCAGCCTCCCAGTGCATCCCAGCCTCCCAGTGCCTCCCAGCCTCCCAGCATCCCAGCCTCCCAGTGCCTCCCAGCCTCCCAGTGCCTCCCAGCCTCTCAGTGCATCCCAGCCTCCCAGTGCCTCCCAGCCTCCCAGTGCCTCCCAGCCTCCCAGTGCCTCCCAGCCTCCCAGTGCCTCCCAGCCTCCCAGTGCCTCCCAGCCTCCCAGTGCATCCCAGCCTCCCAGTGCCTCCCAGCCTCCCAGTGCCTCCCAGCCTCTCAGTGCATCCCAGCCTCCCAGTGCCTCCCAGCCTCCCAGTGCCTCCCAGCCTCCCAGTGCCTCCCAGCCTCCCAGTGCCTCCCAGCCTCTCAGTGCATCCCAGCCTCCCAGTGCCTCCCAGCCTCCCAGTGCCTCCCAGCCTCCCAGTGCATCCCAGCCTCCCCTAGTGCCTCCCAGCCTCTCCCAGTGCCTTTCAGCCTCCCCCAGCCTTCCCCAGTGCATCCCAGCCCCTATGTTACCTCCGGGGAGAGAGCAGCAGCCCCCATGCCCGCCTGGAGTCCCCCGGTGGCCCCCTGCAGAGCCTCCACAGTGAGGGAGTCGTGTGGCAAGGCTTGGAAGAGACACATCACGTACATCATGATCGATTTCTTGTCCGGAACCTGCGAGTTGACGTCTGTGGGGAGGATCAGGGGAAAAAATGGTCAGTTTAAGGGATTTGAATGGGTTTTGAGTGTTTATAAGGGGATTTGTGGGTTTTAAGGGAGTTTTGTGGGTTTTAAAGGGGATTTTGTAGTTTTTAAGGGAGTTTTGGTGTTTTTAAGGGGATTTTGGTATTATTAAGGGAGTTTTGGGTGTTTATAAGGGGATTTGGGTTTTTTAAGGGAGTTTTGTGGGATTTTAAGGGGATTTTGGTGTTTAAAGGGGTTTTGGTGTTTTAAGGGGTTTTGGTGTTTTTATGGAGGTTTTGGTTTTTTAAGTTCTTTGAGTTTTAATAGAGTTTTGGGTGTTTTTCAAGGTGTTTTGGGGTTTTAAAGGGTTTTTTGGGTGTTTCTAAGGGGATCTTGGGATTTTTAATGGAGTTTTGGGGTTTTTAAGATAGTTTTGGGATTTTTGAGAGAGTTTGGGATTTATAAACACCCAAATTTCTAAACACCCAAAAACACACCAAAAAACACCCAAAAAACACACAAAATTACCTCAAAAACACCCAAAACACACAAAAACACAAAATTACCCCAAAACACACAAAAACACCCAAAAAACACACAAAAACACCCTAAAACACCCCAAAACACCTCTCGCAGCCCTAAACGTCCCTAACCTTCAGGGTCGAGCAGCCTTTCAATGCCGAGATGGTCCTGGGCAGTCCTGAACGCGTGGTCCAGCCTGGCCAGGGGGTGCTTGCGGGCCACAACGGTCCATTCAAACAGTCTGGGACGCTGGGAGTGGATCAGGGCATTCAGGGCCAGACCGTCGGACCAGCTGGTGGTGAAGTTGTCAATCTCCACTCCTTGGTAACCCTGCAAAAATGTAAAGGGTAGTTAAGGGTGTTTAGGGGTGTTTTTGGGGATGTTTTGGGTGTTTTAGGGGTGTTTAGGGGTGTTTAGGGTGTTTTGGGGTGTTATGGGTGTTTAATATGTTTTTTTTGGGGTGTTTTGAGGTGTTTTTGGTGGTAAGTGTGTGTTTTTAGTGTTTAGAGAGTTTTGGTGTGTTTTGCAGTGTTTTGAGTGTTTTAGGGGTGTTTAGAGGTGCTTTGGGGCAGTTAGGGGTAGTTTGGGTGTGTTTTTGGGGTGTTTTAAGTGTTTAGGGGTATTTAGGAACCATTAGGGAAGTTTTGGGGTGTTTTTGGGGTGTTTTGGGGTGGGGTGTTTTGGGTGTTTTAGGTGTTTTGGGGTGTTTAGGGGTTAGTTTTTGAGTGTGATTTTTGGGGGTATGTTTTGGGGTGTTTTGGGGTGTGGGTGTTTTGGGGTGTTTGGGAGTGTTTTTGGGTGTTTTGAAGTGTTTTGGGTGTTTTTGGGATGTTAGGGACAGTTAGAGGTAGTGTTGGGGTGTTTTGGGGTGTTTTGGAGTGTTTTGAGTGTCTCAGGGGTGTTTTGGGTGTTTGTTTGAGGTGTTTTGGGTGTTTTAGGGTGTCTTGTGGTGTTATGGGTGTTTTGTGTTTTGTGGTTAAATATGTTTTTAAGGGGTGTTTTTGAGGTTTTTGGTAGTAAGTGTGTGTTTTTGGGTGTTTTTTGGGTGTTTTAAGGGTGTTTTGAGATATTTTTGTGGTTTTAGGGTGTTTTGTGGTGTTTTTGGGTGTTTTGGGGCAGTTAGGAGTGGTTAAGAGCAGTTAGGGACAGTTAGGAGTGGTTTGGTTAGGTTAGGGACACATTGCAAGGGTTATTTAGGAAGCTTAGGGGAGTTGATGGTGTGTGTGTGTGTGTGTGTGTGTGTCTCTCTCTCTCTCTCTCTCTCTCTCTCTCTCTCTCTCTCTCTCTCTCTCTCTCTCTCTCTCTCTCTCTCTCTCTCTCTTTTTCACAGACACACACAGAAATTAATCTCTCTCTCTCTCTCTCTCTCTCTCACACACACACACACACACAGAAATTAATCACTCTCTCTCTCTCTCTCTCTCACTCTCACACACAGAAATTAATCACTCTCTCTCTCTCTCACACACACTCACACAGAAATCTCTCTCTCTCTCTCTCTCTCTCTCTCTCTCTCTCTCTCACCTTAGTGGTCTGTCTGCACCAAGCCAGCAGGGTCTTCTCCAGGCTGGTCTGCTGAAGGTCTGCCATCACATCCCTCAGCACACCCTGGACCTGTGGTGAAGGGATACAGTCACCCTTACACACCCTTAAAACACCCTTAAAACACACCCAAACAGTCTTAAACACCCTTAAAACACCCTAAAACACACCCAAACAGCCTTAAACACCTTAAAACCCACCTAAACACCCTTAAAACACCCTAAAACACACCCAAACAGCCTTAAAACACCCTAAAAAAACACCCAAACAGCCTTAAACACCTTAAAACACCCTTAAAACCCACCCAAACAGCCTTAAACACCCTAAAACATACCTAAACACCCTTAAAACATCCTTAAACATCCTTAAAACCCACCTAAACAGCCTTAAACACCCTAAAACATACCTAAACACCCTTAAAACACCCTAAAACATACCCAAACAGCCTTAAACACCTGAAACATCCTAAAACACCCTTAAAATACCCTAAAACATAGCCAAACAGCCTTACAGACCCCAAAAACACGCTAAAACATCCTGAAACACTCTCAAACCACCCAAAACTACCACAAAACACACAAAACACACAAACACCCTCAAACTACCCCAAAACACCCAAAACACACAAAACACCCCAAAACACCCTGAAACACCCTCACACTATCCCAAAACACACAAAACCACACAAACCCCAGCACCACATAACACCTCAAACTACCCTAAACACCCAAAACCCCAAAACACACAAAACACCCTCAAACTACCCTAAAACACACAAAACACCCCATAACACCCTCAAACTACCCCAAAACACACAAACCACCCAAAACATCCAAAACACCCTCAAACTACCCTAAAACACCCCAAAACACACAAAACACACAAAAATACCCCAAACCACCCTAAAACACACAAAACACACAAAACACTCAAACTACCCTCAAACTACCCCAAAACTACCCAAACCACACAAAACCACACAAAACACACAAAACACCTCATAACACCTCAAACTACCTCTAAACACCCCAAAACCCCAAAACACACAAAACACCCTCAAACTACCCCAAAAGACAAAAACACCTCAAACACCCCAAAACACACAAACCACACAAAACACACAAAACACACAAAACACCTTAAACTACCCCAAAACTACCCAAAACCACACAAAAACACACAAAACACCCAAAACACCTCATAACACCTCAAACTACCCAAAACACCCCAAAACCCCAAAACACACAAAACACCCTCAAACTACCCCAAAAGACAAAAACACCTCAAACCACCCCAAAACCACACAAAAACACCCCAAAACACCCTCAAACCACCCCAAAACTACCCCAAAAACACACAAAAACACCCCAAAACACCCTCAAACCACCCCAAAAACACACAAAAACACCCCATAACACCCCAACACACACCTGCCAGTGAAGGATAACAGCCCACACGAGTCCCAAGGTGAGTTTCGCGTTGCCGTCGACAATGTGCTCGTTGGAAATATTCACCAATTTGACACTGCTCTCCTCCAGCACTGCCATGGCTCGGCTCACGTTGTTCAGGTGGTGAACTCTCATCCGGCCTTTCTCCCGCTTCTGTGGGGGTGAGATGGGTGTTTAGGGGTGTTCTGGGGGTGTTTGGGGAGTGGTCTGTGTCTTAGGGGTGTTTTTGGGGTGTTTTGGGGTGTTTTTGAGGTGTTTTTGAGGTGTGATGCAGTGTTTTGAGGGGTTTGGTGTGTTTTGGGTGTGTGTTTGGTGTGTTTTGTGTGTGTTTTTGGGTGTTTTGTGTTTTTTGTGTTTGAGGTTTGGGTTTTGGAGTGTGTTTGGTGTTTGGTGTGTTTGAGGTTTGTGTTTTGAGGTGTTTGAGTGTGTTTGGGGTGTTTGGTGTATGTGTTTGGGTGTTTGAATGTTTGTTTGTCTAGGTGTTTTTGGGTTTGTTTGTTTTGGGGTGTTTTGGGGTGTTTGAGTGTTGATGTGTGTGAGTGTGTTTGAGTGTGTTTGAGTGTGTTTGAGTGTGTTTGGGTGTTTGAGTGTGTTTTGGGTGTGTTTGAGTGTGTTTGGTAAGGTTTAGGATGGTTAGATAAGGTTGGGCATCTCTCTCTCTCTCTCTCTCTCTCTCTCTCTCTCTCTCTCTCTCTCTCTGATCTAATTAATGCTAGGACACTTTCTTCCTCCAGAGAGAGAGAGAGAGAGAGAGAGAGAGAGAGAGAGAGAGAGAGAGAGAGAGAGAGATGTGAGAGAGAAAGACATAAAGAGATTTGTGGTTAGAGAAAGAGAGAAAGGAGACAGGCACAGCTCTCTCTCTCTCTCTCTCTCTCTCTCTCTCTCTCACACACACACACACAAAAAAAAATAAATAAATAAATAATAATAATAATAATAATAATAATAATAATAATAATAATAATAATAATAAAAATTGACAAACATCAAAATATTCTTAGAAACTTCACCAAACTTCTCCAAAACTTCACCAAAACTACACCAAAACTTCACCAAATCTTCACCAAAACATCAAAACATCAAAACTTCACCAAAACATCACCCAAACTTCACCAAAACATCACCCAAACTTCACCAAAGACTTCACCAAAACATCACCAAAACATCATCAAAACTTCACCCAAACTTTACCAAAAACTTCTCCAAAACATCGCCAAAACTTCACCAAAACTTCACCAAAACTTCTCCAAAACTTCACCAAAACTTCACCAAAACTTCTCCAAAACATCACCAAAACTTCACCAAAACTTCTCAAAAACTTCACCAAAACCACCAAAACATCACCAAAACTTCTCCAAAACAGCAACAAAACTTCACCAAAACATCACCAAGACTTCACCGAAACTTCTCAAAAACATCACCAAAACTTCCCCAAAACTTCCCCAAAACATCACCAAGACTTCACCAAAACTTCTCAAAAACTTCACCAAAACATCACCAAAACTTCACCAAAACATCACCAAAACTACACCAAAACTTCACCAAAACTTCCCAAAAACTTCAAAACTTCCCCAAAACTTCAAAACTTCAACAAAACATCACCCAAACTTCACAAAAACTACACCAAAACTTCACCAAAACATCACCCAAACTTCACCAAACTTGACCTGGACTGACTCAAGTTGACCCAGAAGTTAGGTTAGGTTAGGTTGACCTCAGCTGACCCCAAAATGACCCAAAATAACCCAGACTAGCCCCAAATTACCCCAAAAATTACCCAAAATACCCCAAAATTACCCAAAATATCCCTAAACAACCACAAAATACCCCAAAAATTACCAAAATAACACTAAAATTACCTAAAATTACCTTGCTGACCTCAAACTGACCCAGACTAGGCCCAAATTACCCCAAAATTACCCAAAATACCCCAAAATTACCCAAAATATCCTTAAACCACAAAATACCCCAAAAATTACCAAAATACCCCAAAAATTGCCAAAATACCCCAAAATGACCCTTGCTGACCTCAAACTGACCCAGACTAGCCCCAAATTACCCCAAAATTACCCAAAATACCCCAAAATTACCCAAAATATCCCTAAACAACCACAAAATACCCCAAAAATTACCAAAATAACACTAAAATTACCTAAAATTACCTTGCTGACCTCAAACTGACCCAGACTAGGCCCAAATTACCCCAAAATTACCCAAAATACCCCAAAATTACCCAAAATATCCTTAAACCACAAAATACCCCAAAAATTACCAAAATACCCCAAAAATTGCCAAAATACCCCAAAAATGACCCTAGCTGACCTCAACCTGACCCAAGCTGACCCGACTCACATATTGGCGGCCGGTGAGGACCTCGAGGAGTGCCAGAAGTCGTGTGCCATCTCGAAGGTCATAGAAAAGGTCAGTGACTGGGGGGTGGTGACCCTTGGCAAGCTGGGAGTTGATCCATTTGGCAAAAGTCTTCTTCTGGACGTCCTCCCGCTCATCTGTGGGAGAGGACCCGCTTGTGAGAGGTGTGGGAGAGGTGTGGGAGAGTCTGGGAGGGTCTGGGAGTGGCTGGGAGTGTTTGGGAGTGTCTGGGTGAGGCTGGGAGTGTCTGGGTGAGGCTGGGAGAGTGTGGGAGGGTCTGGGAGAGTGTAGGAAATGCTGGGAGAGTGTGGGAGAGGTGGGAGTGTCTGGGAGGGTCTGGGAGAGTGTGGGAGAGTACAGGAGAGGTTGGGAGTGCCTGGGGAGAGTGTGGGAGAGACTGGGAGGATCTGGGAGAGTCTGGGAGAGGCTGGGAGAGTCTGGAAGGGTCTGGGAGATGCTGGGAGGATCTGGGAGAGGTGTAGGTATATCTGGGAGAGGCTGGGAGGGTCTGGGAGACACTGGGAGAGGTGTAGGTATGTCTGGGAGAGGCTGGGAGATGCTGGGAGAGTGTGGGAGTGTCTGGAAGAGGCTGGGAGACACTGGGAGAGGTGTAGGTATGGCTGGGAGAGGCTGGGAGATGCTGGGAAG
Organism: Portunus trituberculatus; assembly: GCF_017591435.1. Taxonomy (NCBI): domain Eukaryota; kingdom Metazoa; phylum Arthropoda; class Malacostraca; order Decapoda; family Portunidae; genus Portunus; species Portunus trituberculatus. Next base: position 2,217,171 of record NC_059280.1, read on the forward strand.
GGCTGGGAGAGGTGTAGGTATATCTGGGAGAGGCTGGGAGTGTCTGGGAGATGCTGGGAGAGACTGGGATGGGCTGGGAGAGGCTGGGAGAGTACAGGAGAGGCTGGGAGGGGCTGGGAAGGGCTGGGATAGGCTGGGAGAGGCTGGAAGAGTGTGGGAGAGTATGGGAGACAGATAAACAAAACAGGTTTTTAAACAGGCCTTAAAAATAAATAAATAAATAAATAAATAAATAAATAAATAAATAAATTGTGAAATATAATGAAATGTGGGCAAAAATATTGAAAAAAAACGAAAAAATAAGAAAAAAAAGAATATTGAGATAATTTTATAAGGGAAAAATAAAATGAAATAAATAAATAAATAAATAAATAAATAAATAAAATGTACTACAAATAACACGAATAAAATAAATCATTAAAAAAAACACGATATTTTAATAATCCACAATAAATAAATACAAAAAAAAATAAAATAAAAATAAATTAATAAAATAATCCTATATTAATTTTAACATTAATAAAAAAATTAAAAAAAAATAATAAAAATTGATTAACAAACGCAAAAAAAAACGTCACTTTCCGCCAAGACCTTACAAATTCTTTAATATTTCTCTAACTAAGCCACGCCGGGCTGTCCCACTCACTACACACTAAGCCACTTATAATACCTTTCATTCTAAGCCACACTAAGCCATCAGGGCACAATCGCTATGGAGATAAGTGAAGATAAGTGGAGGTACGTGGAGATAGGCAAAACTGAAGTGGTCCCAGCGCTCATTCCCGACCCGTCTTGATATCCCTCATTATTTTTGCATTTTTCTCCCGTTTGAGCGAGTTTGGCGGGTGTTTGCGTGCGTGGGGAGGGAGAGGAGGTGTGCAGGTGTGTGTGGGTGTGTGGAAGCAGGTGTGAGAGCAGGAGGGAGAGCAGGGAGAGGTGGGAGAGTTCAGGTGAGATCGCCATACCGCCCGGATCGCTACCTCAAAGTTCATTGAGGACTTGGCAACTTCACTCGGCCGTCCCCCCAAAACGATGCCACTTTCTCTTATATTTTTCCTTTTTCCCGCCAAACTACCGAACCACTTGTCATCTCCTTCATCACACTTAGAGAACAAACACCGCTGCGCACGCTGGTCACGCTCAAACCGCCCTAGAAGCGTGAGAAATGCCTTAAAACTGGGAAAAACTGACCATACACCCTCACTCGGCAGAACATCTTTACATTTGCACACTTGAGGACACAAATCGCTTATTTTTCCTTATATTTCCGTAATTAAAGGGTTCTCAGGGCCAACCCGCGCCTCACTGACCTTTCATAAGCACCTCCATCGCTGTGTGGGTGGCGTGTGGGCGTGGAGGGCGTGTATATGGAGAAAATAAGGTGTGAGAGGAGGGAGACTACCCGCCCCTCCGCCTCACCTCTCGGCTTCTCTCAATGTGTGTGCGTGTGTGTGTGTACGTGTGTGTGTGTGTGAGGATCAGGTGGTGGCGGTGGTGGTGGTGTCCCTTAGAAGGTCACCCCAACCCCCCCAACCACCCCCACAATCTCCTCCACCTCCTCCCTATC
>NC_059280.1:2231237-2233737 GCF_017591435.1 Portunus trituberculatus
TTAAACCCCATTGAAACCCTTAAAATCCTATGAAACCCTTAAAATCCTCTTAAACCCCATTGAAACCCTTAAAATCCTCTTAAACCCCATTGAAACCCTTAAAATCCTCTTAAACCCCATTGAAACCCTTAAAATCCTCTTAAACCCCATTAAGTTAGCAATAGGTGAGTTTGTGGATTGAGTGAAATTAAAGACCCTGGTTTGGTTTCTATTTTATTGAATGTTGGTGTGTGTTGGTGTGTGGTGGTGGTGGTGGTGGTGGTGGTCACCGCACACACCACACAGCAACACACCTTCCAGCCACAGAACACTTCGCTCACTCAATACTGCAAGGCTGGAATGTATCAGAGTACACACACACACACACACACACACACACACACATACTCAGTACAGAGATAGATTATATGGTAAACAAATCTTACACACACACACACACACACACACACACACACACACACAGACAGGAGCATAGGCCTATATACAGGGTTGTGTCTACATAGGCCTATATACAGGGTTGTGTCTGCGGCATGCACAGGTTGTAGAAGGCGTCAGTCTTCCAGAAGTCAGGCTGTTTCCAGGCCACGCCGCCCTTGGCCGTCACTGTCTGGGTGTCGTCTGGGCCAGTGTAGTGCGGGTCCAGCACCAGGAAGGCCGTGGCGTGCTGCGTGGCCTCGTCCCACGCCACGCCCAGCAGTGTGTGGGCCAGCACGCCGCCGCCCACCATGATGGGGGTGCCCTGGGTGTCGAAGTGGTGCGCCAGGTCAGCGGCGCGGCCCGCCAGCTCTGCGCCGCTGGACACACACAGGAAGCGAGAGTGCACGCCGAACAGTGTCTCCAGCACGAAGCCAACCTCCGTGCTGCCGATCCACCGCCGCGACCCCACCATGTCCACAGGCTTGTCCCCGATGTCCACCAGGCACTGCTGGATGGCGCGGTGTGAGGGCACGGGGCGCGCCGTGTACCCCTGCAGCTGGTACCACGACACAATGGTCTGCAGGGAGCGGTACGCGCACCCCCACCCCTTGTCGTCCATCTTGCCCTGCTGGTAGTGGTAGTAGGCGTACCCCCCCTGCACCACACTCACCCGCCCACCCACACCCGGGGGGGCCAGGGCGGCGTGGGGGCACACCAGGGCGGAGGGGCGGGTGCCGGGGGCCGGGGTGAGGGCGTTGGCGCGGCGCACCATGGGGCGGTCCCTGGGGAACACCAGGGCGCGGTGCACTGCCGCCCGGTACCCCCGCAGCGCCTCCTCTTCCACCCCAGCAGGGTACACCAGGGCCAGGAGGTGGCCCGCCGCCTGGGGCAGCGTGGCCAGGGCGGTGAGAGGGCCGCGCAGCTCAGGGCGGCCCCGCTGCAGGGCCAGCCAGTGCTCCGCCAGCCGCACCTGCCCCGCCACGGCCTCTGCCAGCAGCCCGCCCAGCTGCCCCACCCCGCCACTCTTGTCCAGGTAAGCCACCGCCTCGCCGCTCACCGCCGCGCACACCACACTCGACTCACAGTTGTCCACCCGCACCACCGGCGCCGCCACACCGCCCTCACCCACCACGGCACTGCGGTTGTACACTAGCTGGAAGGCAACTTCCTGTTGCACGCCGCCGCCACCACCACCAGCACCGCCACCGCCCTTCTTCTTGCCCCCCGCAGCCTTGAAAAACACGCCGCCCGCTGTGTCTCCAGCCCCCACCCCCGCCTCACCGCCGCACAGCACACCGCCGCCACCGTCGCCGCTGTGCAGCATGAGGCGGCCGCCGCGCAGCCTGAAGCAGGCCGCCGCTGTGTCCAGCTCCTCACACAGCGCCGCAGCATTACCTCGGGTGGCGTGGGTGGCGGGGCCCGGGGTGGGGGAGGGGGAGGGGGATGGGGTGGAGTCCCTGGCGGCGTGGCGGCACCACAGCTCCAGGGTGAAGGCAACCTTGGCCACGCCAAACAGTGCGTGCACCTGTGTGGCCCCAAACACCTCCACCTCCACCTCCACACCACCGCCGCCACCACTGTACCACACCACCGCTCGCTGGTCCCACACCGCGCACACCTCACCGTCCTGCCGGGGAAGACACACACACTTTAACACCACACACCTCAACACCACTCACCACCAATAAACCACCATATATAACTCAAACTCTAACTGTGTGCTCACAAACCTAAACACTGCCCAACCACACACACACACACACACACACACACACACACACACACACACACACACACACACACACACACTAATTACCATCACCATCATAACCACCACCACCACCACCACCACCACCACCATGTAAACCTTTACCTCTAGTTCAGGACAGGTGGCGTCTCCCTCAGTGACCTTGAAGACGCCAAGCCGGGTCATCGGGGGGGGCAGCAGCAGTGCGGGGGTGTGGCCCATGTCCTCCTGGCCCTCCCCCCTCGCCAGGAGGGCCATGGCCACCGCTGAGGGCTTGCCACACTCCGGGACAAGGCCATAGATGTCACCCTCCAGGGCCTCCGTCTGTGACCTCAG
>NC_059280.1:2241237-2246237 GCF_017591435.1 Portunus trituberculatus
CTCTCTCTCTCTCTAATTTGCCATGCTCACACACACTCAAGTAGAAAATAACTGTCTCTCTCTCTCTCTCTCTCTGCGGTAATTAGAAACTACTATGCAAATGAGAGAGAGAGAGAGAGAGAGAGAGAGAGAGAGAGAGAGAGAGAGAGAGAGAGAGAGAGAGAGAATACAGTCTTCTAATAGATCTAAAAAAATGCAAAAATTATTAATAAAAATATGAAAAAAATGGAAAAAAAACAAACATTATTTAGAGCAAAACAATAACAAGATTTTAAAAAAGGGAATATTTCTTAACAAAATCTCTAAATAAACTTACTTCCTCTTAGTAATCCGTAGGGAAGACACCTCCTCCATGTTTCCTCTTCTTTCTTCCTCCTCTTCCTCTTTATTCTCCTCCTTCCTTTCTCTCATTCGCAGGAAAAAGAGATTAATGTAGATATATTCAAGTGAGAGAGGAGAGAGAGAGAGAAAAGCGATGCACAACCTCCTCTCGTGACGTCTGGGTGGATACTGAGGCTGGGAAGGTCATGTTTCCAGCTAGTGTTTTTGGGGAGTTTCCAATTATTATTTTTGTTATTATTATTATTAGTTATTATTATTATTGTTATTATTATTATTATTATTATTATTGTTTTTTGTTGTTGTCGCTCTCTCTCTCTCTCTCTCTCTCTCTCTCTCTATACTGCTGTTACTACTACTACTTCTATCGAGAGAGAGAGAGAGAGAGAGAGAGAGAGAGAGAGAGAGAGAATTATATTAAGTTACTACTACTACTACTACTACTACTACTACCACCACCACCACCACCACCACTCAAACACGAGAGACATTTTAAAATCCTTTATTTAACACCACTACAACTGTACACACACACACACACACACACACACACACACACACACACACACACACACACACACACACACACACACACACACACACACACACACACACACACGCTACTCATAATCCATTAATCCCTGTCTTCTTGGCCTGTGTGCGTGTGTGTGTGTGTGTGTGTGTGTGCGTGCGTTGAAGGAGGCCGCCAGCATTGCCTTGTTTTGGCCCGAACGCTTCTCAAACTTGTCTATCGGCTGGCAGACAATCTCGTCCAGGGCCTGAGAGAGAGAGAGAGAGAGAGAGAGAGAGAGAGAGAGAGAGAGAGTTGTTAGTGGTTTAAATGATGAAATTTTGAAAGATGTTTTTTAATGAGAGAGAGAGAGAGAGAGAGAGAGAGAGAGAGAGAGAGAGAGAGAGAGTTTTATTAGTCTTGGTTCATAATATTGGGTTTATATATATTCATTCTCTCTCTCTCTCTCTCTCTCTCTCTCTCTCTCACACACACACACACACACACCCATATCTCTCTCTCTCTCTCTCTCTCTCTCTTTCAAACACACACACACACCATTTCTCTCTCTCTCTCTCTCTCTCTCTCTCATTAAAAACATCTTTCAAAATTTTCATCATTTAAACCACTAACAACCCCTCTCTCTCTCTCTCTCTCTCTCTCACACACACACACACACACACACCAACCATCTCTCTCTCTCTCTCTCTCTCTCTCTCTCTCTCTCTCACCTTTTCACTAATGGCGTTTGCTTCCTCCAAACACTTCACTATTCTGGAGAACTCCATCTGTTGGTCTTTCCTCCCTGCCTCCTCCACCTTCTCCTCCACTTCTCTCACCTGTGGAGGAAAGGGAGGAAAGGGAGGTAAGTAGAGAGGGAGTGAGAGGGACAGGGAGGGAGAGAGAGAGAGAGAGGGAGAGGTTTGCAGAACTTCTAGAATGTAAGATTTGTAAGATTTCTGCATTATTGACATAGTAAGTGCTCCTGAGAACAGCCACGACTTTTAAAAGGCTCTAGTTGAAGTTGTAAGGGTTTTTAAGGGTGTTTTTAAGGTTCTAAGGGCAGATTAACACCATTTCTACATTATTAACAGGATAAATACTCTTTTAAAAGGCTCTAGTTGAAATAATAAGGGTTTTTAAGGTTCTAGGGGCAGATTAACACCATTTCTGCATTATTAATAGGAGAAACACTTTTAAAAGGCTCTAGTTGAAGTAATAAGGGTTTTTAAGGGTGTTTTTAAGGTTCTAGGGGCAGAGTAACACCATTTCTGCATTATTAATAGGAGAAACACTTTTAAATGGCTCTAGTTGAAGTAATAAGGGTTTTTAAGGGTGTTTTTAAGGTTCTAGAGGCAGAGTGACAAGATTTCTGCATTATTAACTGGAGAAACACTCTTTTAAAAGGCTCTAGTTGAAGTAATAAGGGTTTTTAAGGGTGTTTTAAGGTTCTAGAGGCAGAGTGACAAGATTTCTGCATTATTAACTGGAGAAACACTCAGAGGTCAAAGGTCAAAGGTCAGAGGTCATACTTACAGCCTCCCTGAGAATATATTTGCCCTGGTTTGACCTCTGAGGGCTGGGCAGGTCAATCTCCGTGATGGCCCTCAGCGTCACCATCGCCTCCTCCACCCGCCCCAGCTGGCACAGGGACATCACCTGCAGGGAGGGGTCAAAGGTCAAAGGTCATAGGTCACAGGTCAAAATAGTATGGTTATGAAAAATACACCCTTAAAATTTGTAAAGACTTCCAAAACACCCTTAAAAACCCCAATAATTTCCAGTACACCCTTAAAAATACCCTTAAAAACCCCAAATACTTTTCAAACACCCTTAAAAACCCCAATCACTTTTCAAACACCCTAAAACACCCTTAAAACCCTAAATACTTATCAAACACCCTATAAACATCCTTACACACCACAAAACACCCCAAAACACACCAAAAACATCACAAAACACCCAAAAACAAACTAAAACACACCAAAACATCCCAAAACACCCAAAACACCCTAAAAATCCAAACACCCCAAAACACTCCAAAACACCCCAAAACACTCAAAACACACCAAACACTAAAACACACCAAAACACCCAAAACACTCAAAACACACCAAAACACTCAAAACACACCAAAACACCCCAAAACACCCCAAACACCTCAAACTCCCAAAACACACCAAAACACCACAAAACACACAAAACACACCAAACACACCAAACACCCAAAACTCCTCAAACACCCTTTACTCCCCCAGAAACACCTTTAAAAACCCCCTCTTACCTTCATGGACCTAATAGCAATGTGTGTAGCAGAGGGGGAGGCTAGGATAAGGTGGAGAGCAGCATCCCAAATACTTTTCAAACACCCTTAAGAACCCCAATCACTTTTCAAACACCCTAAAACACACTTAAAATCTGATCACTTTTCAAACACCCTAAAACATCCTTACACACCAAAACACAAAATACACCAAAACACCACAAACACCCAAAACACACTAAACACACCAAAACATCAAAACATCCCAAAACACCCTAAAACCCAAAACACCCTAAAACACCCAAACACATCAAAACACACAAACACAAACACAAAACACACTAAACACACCAAAACACTAAACACCTCAAACTCCCAAAACACACCAAAAACCCCAAAACACACCAAACACCAAAACACACTAAACACCCAAAACACCCTAAACACACCAAAACACCCAAAACACACCAAAACACCCAAAACACACACACCAAAACCTCCTCAAACACCCTTTACACCCCCAGAAACACCTTTAAACACCCCCTCTTACCTTCATGGACCTAATAGCAATGTGTGTAGCAGAGGGGGAGGCTAGGATAAGGTGGAGAGCAGCATCCCAAATACTTTTCAAACACCCTTAAGAATCCCAATCACTTTTCAAACACCCTAAAACACCCTTAAAACCCTAAATACTTTACAAACACCCTATAAACATCCTTACACACCACAAAACACCCCAAAACACACCAAAACACCCAAAACACCTAAAACACACCAAAACATCCCAAAACACCCAAAACACCCTAAAACCAAAACACCCCAAAACACCACAAACACCCAAAACACACTAAACATCCTAAAACACCCAAAACACCCTAAAACAAACACCCCAAAACACCACAAAACACCCAAAACACACCAAAACATCCCAAAACACCCTAAAACACCCAAAACACCCAAAACACCAAAACACCCCAAAACACCCAAAACACCCCAAAACACACCAAAACACCCCAAAACACCACAAAACACCCCAAAACACCACAAACACCACAAAACACCCCAAAACACCCCAAAAACACACAAAACACCCCAAAACCTCCCTCAAACACCCTTTACACCCCCAGAAACACCTTTAAAAACCCCCCTTACCTTCATGGACCTAATAGCAATGTGTGTAGCAGAGGGGGAGGCTAGGACAAGGTTGAGAGCAGCATCGGGGCGGCCCACAGAGAGAGACAGAGCTGCCCCAACACAATCAGACGTCTGTTCAAGGGTATTCCATAATCCTTCACCTTCTGCAGGAGTTCCTGAAGGTGGTGGAAGCTGTCCTGGGTGTCCTGTGGGTGTGTGTGGGGGGGGGGGTGTTAGCCTCAAACACACCCTAGAAACACACTCATGCGCATAAAACACTCAAAAACACACTCAAAATACTTAAATTCCCCAAAATGTATTGAAAATGCACTCAAACACATGCAAAACACACTTAAGCACCCCAAAACACACTTAAACATCCTAAAACACTCAAAAAACACACTCCAATGCCTTGAAACACACTCAAACACACTTAAACACCCCAAAACACACTTAAACATCCTAAAACACACAAAAACACACTCAAATGCCATGAAAACACACTCACACACATCTAAACACCCAAAACACCCCAAAACACCAAAACACACCAAAACACCCAAAACACCCAAAATCACCATAAAACACCCCAAAACACACCAAAACACCCCAAAACACACCAAAACACACCAAAAACATCCCAAAACACACCAAAATACCCCAAAACACCCCAAAACACACCAAAACACACCAAAACACCCCAAAACACACCAAAACACCCCAAAACACACCAAACACACCAAAACACCCCAA
>NC_059280.1:2251237-2261237 GCF_017591435.1 Portunus trituberculatus
ACGACTGTTTTCCAAGGCCACAGAGATGACTGGCGGGGTTCCCAAGACTGTTTCTCCTGTTAATGATGTAGAAATGTTGTTAATCTGTCACTAGAACCTTAAAAACACCCTTAAAAACCCTTATTACTTCAACTAGAGCCTTTAAAAGAGTGTTTCTCCAGTTAATAATGCAGAAATCTTGTCACTCTGCCTCTAGAACCTTAAAAACACCCTTAAAAACCCTTATTACTTCAACTAGAGCCTTTAAAAGAGTGTTTCTCCAGTTAATAATGCAGAAATCTTGTCACTCTGCCTCTAGAACCTTAAAAACAGCCTTAAAAATCCTTAATACTTCAACTAGAGCCTTTTAAAAGAGTGTTTCTCCAGTTAATAATGCAGAAATCTTGTCATGAGTTTCCCTATTCCTTGTGGTGACTATTTGGTGATTTTGTACAGCTTCACAAACTCATGTGGGGGGTTAAAATAGTGAAGACTGTGGCCATTAATCTTCTGCCATCCATACACCCTTCCTAATGTCAATAAAATGGTCTAATGGTGCACAAAACTCAATTAAAATAGTGAAGACTGTGGCCATTAATCTTCTGCCCTCCATACACCCTTCCTAATGTCAATAAAATGGTCTAATGGTACACAAAACTCAAAGTAAAAATTTGTCCCAGTACTGAAGGGGTTAAAATAGTGAAGACTGACCATTAATCCTCCATAGACCTTTAATAATATCAATAAAATGGTCTAATGGTACACAAAACTCAAGGTAAAATGTGTCCCAGTACCGAATGGGTTAAACTGGCAAGATGTTACTATGAAACGGCTTTTTGGGGACATTAGGAGGTGGAGGAGGGAGAGGTGGAGAGGTGGAGAGGTGGAGTGGGCCAGTGAGGCAGGAGAAAGCTGAGAGACGAGTAAAAAAGTGAATAACCCACTAAACCTGGTAGTCTTTCTCTCCCTCCCTCCCTCCCTCTCTTCCGCTAAGCTTTCTCCTGCAGTGTTGCCAACGATGCTATGTAAAGACTAACATTTTTCTAGCCAGCCTTGTTATTGTTGTTATTATTACTTTTTTCTTCTTATTTTCTTCTATTTGTCCTTAGAAAAATGCTCTTATGGTATAAAAATGCAGTATATTTGTATTAATGCTAGATATTGACATTTTTTTTTAGCGTAAATGTTGGAAATACGCATTAATATTTCTTTACAAACAAGAAAATATAATGAAAATAGCAAAAAATGTAAGAAAAAGTACTTGGAACCATTAATAACAGACAAAACACCCCAAACACGCCATTAGATATGTCAAAAACACCACCACATACTGACATTAGCGACAGTAGCGGAAAGGTACACCCACACACACACACGCTCAAAAACATTTAAAACACCAAAACACACAGAAAATAGAAAAAAAAAATAAAACACTCAAAAAGCAACACAAAAAATAAGATAATAATAATAATGGAAGCAGCAATGTAGCGAAAGGTAGCAAAGGAATGTCATCAAATTTCACTAAACACAAACCAAACAAGACGAAACACATTCCAAAACACAAAAAATAGACTAAAAAAATAAAACACACAAAAAAACACCACAAAAACACAGGAAAGAGGGGAAAATAAAGATAAAACTGGTAAAATAATGAAATGTAGCAAGATTCTCTAAACAATAGCACAAACACAGAAATACACCCACAAAACACTGTAAAAACACGTAAAACACACAAAATATACCCAAAAACACACCAGGAAGATAAAGCACGGAAAAAAAACACCACAAAAACACAGAAAAAAGCTAAAAATCAATAAACAAACAGCGAGATTGTGAAATGCAGCAGAAATCTCTAACTAACACCACACAAACACACTCAAACACTATATAAACACACAAAAACACAAAACACAAAAAATAAAACACAGGAAAAAACCACCATAAAAACACGAAAAACACCAAAAATAATAAAAACAACGAGAAAGCGAAATGTAGCAAGAATATGAGCTAACCTGCCCGTCACTCAACCAGGGGAAGCGAAGCGGGCTGGCTGTGTGGCTGTGTCTGTGTTTACGCGTGTCTGACTGCTGTGGGCGGCTGTGGCAAGATGTGGGAGGCTGTGGGGAAGGCTGCTGTGGCTGTGGTGGTGGCCAGGGTGCTGTGGTCGCTAATTAAAGGGATATATGGCTGTTTTTTAGCCTCCATTATAGGGCTGTCTGTTAACCTCAAGAAAACTGGAGAATGGGCAGGTAAGAGAGAGAGAGAGAGAGAGAGAGAGAGAGAGTGTGTGTGTGTGTGTGTGTGTGTGTGTGTGTGTGTGTGTGTGTGTAAGAAAGAGTTAATTTTGATATATTTTAAGCTAAATTCATGTAGAGAGAGAGAGAGAGAGAGAGAGAGTGTGTTAATTTTGATGTATTTAGAGATAAATTTATGTAAAGAGAGAGAGAGAGAGAGTGAGTGTGTGTGTGTGTGTGTGTGTGAGAGAGAGAGAGTGTGTGTGTGTGTGTGTGTCTGAGAGAGAGAGAGAGAGAGAGTTAATTTTAATAGTTTGAGGTAATTTTACTGAGAGAGAGAGAGAGAGAGAGAGAGAGAGAGAGAGAGAGACGTTCCTTCCTAACCTAACCAGAGCCAGCTTAAGCCTATCTGCTAATTCATTTTCCCTATTTCTAACAAGCTATGGGGGGGGGGGGGCTCCTGGGAACGCGTGGCCTCAGAGGGGGGAGGAGGAGGGGGGGTGGGCCTAACCTAAACTGGTGTCCTAGAGGTAATATTAATTTCCTATGGGGTAAAATGGGGGATTTTATAGGCCTAAATTAACCTAACCTAACCTTCCAATGGGGTTATATTTGCTCATAGGCCTAATCTAACCTAGCCTAACCTATTCTAGTCTATCCTAGCCTAACCTGACCTTACCTAACCTTATTTATTAATTTCTGAGAACGGGTCGAGTGATGTGTGTGTGTGTGTGTGTGTTTTGAGTGTGTTTTTGTGGATTTTGGGTTTATTTGAGTGTGTTTTGAGTGTTTTGAGTGTGTTTTGGTGTGTGTGTGTGTGTGTGTGTGTGTGTGTGTGTGTGTGTGTGTGTGTGTGTGTGTGTGTGTGTGATGTAACTGTACTACAAGATTTATATTTATCTCATTTTTCAAGTAGTGTCTGTCTGTCTGTCTATCTGTCTGTGTGTGTGTCTGTCTGTCTGTCAATATATATACCTATGGAAAAGAATCGTGTGTGTGTGTGTGTGTGTGTGTGTGTGTGTGTTTAGTGTTTGTATTATCAAATTATGCAACTCATCTCTCTCTCTCTCTCTCTCTCTCTCTCTCTCTCTCTCTCTCTCTCTCTCTCTCTCTCTCTCTCTCTCTCTCTCTCTCTCTCTCTTGTGAAGGCTTTCAGTTGTGAGCAACGGATGGCATTGGGAAGGCTTATGTGTTTGAGGTAGAGAGAGAGAGAGAGAGAGAGAGAGAGAGAGAGAGAGAGAGAGAGAGAGAGAGAGAGAGAGAGAGAGAGAGAGAAGATTACCAAGATAAGATAAAAGATGGAGAGAGAGAGAGAGAGAGAGAGAGAGAGAGAGAGAGAGAGAGAGAGAGAGAGAGAGAGGTAATGGTGTAAATTGTTTAAGTAAGTAGAAAGTGTGTGTGTGTGTGAGGAGGAGGAGGAGGAGGAGGAGGAGGAGGAGGAGGAGGAGGAGAGAGGAGGAGGAGGAGGAAGAAGAAAGAAGAAGAAGAAGAAGAAGAAGAAGAAGAAGATTAAATAACAAAAAATAAATAATAATGACTAATGTTTTTTCAGAGAGAGAGAGAGAGAGAGAGAGAGAGGTGATAATATCTCTCTCTCTCTCTCTCTCTCTCTCTCTCTCAAATATTAACAAGCATATTGAAAGAAATGTACTAATGATATACTCTCTCTCTCTCTCTCTCTCTCTCTCTCTCTCTCTCTCTCTCTCTCTCTCTCTCACAGCTGGCCCGGCAAGGTTTCAAGGTCGTCTTAGTCAGCAGAACTCCTTATAAACTTCAAAATGTCGCTGCTGAAGTCAGTAAGTGTGTGTGTGTGTGTGTGTGTGTGTGTGTGTGTGTCATTCTTTCCCCCAAAACACACCAAAAACACACCAAAACATTCCAAAAACACACCAAAACACACAAAAATACACCCAAACACACAAAACACACAAACACACAAAAACACACAAAACACAAACACAAAACACACAAAACACAAAAACACACAAAACACCAAAACACAAAAACACCCAAAACACATCAAAACACACAAAACACAAAACACAAAACACAAAAACACTCAAAAAACACCAAAAAACACCCAAAAACACACCAAAACACACAAAACACAACACACACAAAAACACCCAAAACACTCAAAACACTCAAAACACCCAAAACACTCAAACACCAAAACACAAAAAAAACACAAAAACACAAAACACCTCAAAAACCCCAATCGACTGTTCTGACCCCCTCACCAACACCACAGGCACCAAATATAAGGCAGAAACGAAGATAATTGATGTGGACTTCACCCAAACGAACATTTACGAGCGACTTGAGCGAGAGCTGGCTGGGCTGGACATTGGAGTGCTGGTGAACAATGTCGGCATGAGTTACGAGTTTCCCGAGTACTTCCTGGAGGTGGACGGCTGTGCTAAGTAAGTCTGGGGGGTGTTTTAGGGTGTTTTTGGGGTGTTTTAGGGTGATTTGAGAGTTTCTATAGTTTTTGGGGTGTTTTGGGGTGTTTTGGTGGATTTTGGGGTGTTTTGGGGGTGTTTTAGGGTGATTGAGAGTTTTACAGTGTTTTGGGGTGTTTTGGTGATTTGAGAGTTTCTGTAGTGTTTTGGGGTGTTTTAGGGGATTGAGAGTTTTATAGTTTTTGGGGTGTTTTGGATTGAGAGTTTCTATAGTTTTTGGTGTGTTTGGGGTGTTTTTGGGTGTGTTTGTTTTATGTGTTTGGTGTTTTGGGTGTTTTGAGTTTTATAGTGTTTGAGGTGGTGATTGAGAGATTCTGCAGTGTTTTGGGGTGTTTTGGTGTGTTTTGGGGTGTTTTGGGGTGTTTTGGTGTTTGGGGGTGTTTTGGTAGGTTTTTGGGGGGTTTGGTGTGTTTTTAGGGTGTTTTGTGGTGTTTTGGGTGTGTTTTGTGGTGTTTTTGGTGTGTTTTGGTGTTTTTCAGGGTTCTAATAGATATAAACAGGATGCAGTGGAAGTTATTAGTGTTTTTAAAGGTTCTAATAGTTTTAAAGGGGTTTTAATGTTTGTTTAGGGTATATTTAGCATTGTTCTCTCTCTCTCTCTCTCTCTCTCTCTCTCTCTCTCTCTCTCTATTCATTAAATTTAAGAGTGTTTTTAAAGGTTCCAATACTATTAAAAGCATTCTAGTGTGTGTGTTTGGAATATATTTACCATTGTTACTCTCTCTCTCTCTCTCTCTCTCTCTCTCTCTCTCTCTCACTCTCTCACTCTCTCACTCTCACACTCTCTCTCTCTCTCTCTCCTCAGAGTGTGGAAGAACCATCATTAACTGCAACATTCACTCTCTCTCTCTCTCTCTCTCTCTCTCTCTCTCGCTCTCTCTCACACACATGCTCTCTCACACTCTCTCACACACTCACACAGCCTCTCACACTCTCTCTCTCTCCTCAGAATGTGCGAGAACCTCATTAACTGCAACATTCGCTCTCTCACTGAGATGACGAGGATTGTTCTGCCCGGAATGGTGGAGAGGGGAAGAGGGCTGGTATTGAACCTCTCCTCTCTCTCCTCCACCATCCCTGCCCCCCTCCTGGCTGTCTATGGGGCCTCTAAGGTGTGTGTGTGGGTGTGGGTGTGGGTGTGTTGATTTTTTGTGTGTTTTTTGAGTGTTTTTGTGGGTTTTTGTATGTTTTTGTGTGTTTTGGGTGTGTTTTGGGGTGTTTTGAATGCATTTGGTTATGTTTGAGTGTGTGTGGGTGTGTTTTGAGTGTGTTTGATTGTTTTGGGGGGATTTTGGTGTGTTTTTGTGTGTTGGGTGTGTTTTAGGGTGTTTTGGGTGTTTTGGTGTGTTTTGAGTGCTTTTGAGGGTTTTGTTGTGTTTTGGGGTGTTTTTGAGTGTTTTAGGGTGGTTTGAGTGTGTTTGGGGATTTTGGCATGTTTTGGAGTGTTTTGGTGTGTTTTGAGTGATTTTGGTGTTTTGATGTTTTGGGGTTTTTGGTGTGTTATGGAGTGTTTTGGTGTGTTTTTGAGTGATTTTGGGGTGTTTTGGATGTGTTTTGATGTGTTTTGGGGTATTTCGGTGTGTTTTTGATGTGTTTTGCATGCTTTTAAGTGTGTTTGAGTGTGTGTGTGTTTTAAGACCATTTTTGAGTGCGTTTTGATGGTTTTCCTAACCTAACCTAATTTAACACTCCCTCTCTCCTCGGCCCTCCTACAGTCGTATGTCCGTAGCTTCAGCGAGAGCATCTGTGAAGAGGTGGCCAGCCGGGGGGTGACCGTACAGTGCTTGGTGCCCGGGTTTGTGGTGTCCAACATGTCCAGAATTCGCCGCCCTTCGCTGATGGTCCCCTCGGCTGCTGCGTATGTACGAATGTCACTCAGAACAGCTGGGGTGGAGAAACAGACAGCTGGTTACTTCATGCATAAATTCCAGGTGAGAGAGAGAGAGAGAGAGGAGGGAGGAGTTGAGTGAGAGAGAGAGAGAGGGGGATGGATGTGAGTGAGTGAGTGAGAGAGAGAGGTGTGTGTGTGTGTGTTTGTGTAGTGGAAAATTTATTGGTGTTTTTGATAGAGAGAGAGAGAGAGAGAGAGAGTGTGTTTTCCAAGGCCACAGAATGACTGGTGGGGTTTTAAAAGAGTGTTTCTCCAGTTAATAATGCAGAAATCTTGTCACTCTGTCTCTAGAACCTTAAAAACACCCTTAAAAACCCTTATTACTTCAACTAGAGCCTTTTAAAAGAGTGTTTCTCCAGTTAATAATGCAGAAATCTTGTCACTCTGCCTCTAGAACCTTAGAAACACCCTTAAAAACCCTTATTACTTCAACTAGAGCCTTTTAAAAGAGTGTTTCTCCAGTTAATAATGCAGAAATCTTGTCACTCTGCCTCTAGAACCTTAAAACACCCTTAAAACCCTTATTACTTCAACTAGAGCCTTTTAAAAGAGTGTTTCTCCAGTTAATAATGCAGAAATCTTGTCACTCTGCCTCTAGAACCTTAAAACACCCTTAAAACCCTTATTACTTCAACTAGAGCCTTTTAAAAGAGTGTTTCTCCAGTTAATAATGCAGAAATCTTGTCACTCTGCCTCTAGAACCTTAAAACACCCTTAAAACCCTTATTACTTCAACTAGAGCCTTTTAAAAGAGTGTTTCTCCAGTTAATAATGCAGAAATCTTGTCACTCTGCCTCTAGAACCTTAAAACACCCTTAAAACCCTTATTACTTCAACTAGAGCCTTTTAAAAGAGTGTTTCTCCAGTTAATAATGCAGAAATCTTGTCACTCTGCCTCTAGAACCTCTAAAACCTTATTACTTCAACTAGAGCCTTTTAAAAGAGTGTTTCTCCAGTTAAAATGCACCCTTAGAAACCCTTATTACTTCAACTAGAGCCTTTTAAAAGAGTGTTTCTCCAGTTAATAATGCAGAAATCTTGTCACTCTGCCTCTAGAACCTTAAAAACACCCTTAAAAACCCTTATTACTTCAACTAGAGCCTTTTAAAAGAGTGTTTCTCCAGTTAATAATGCAGAAATCTTGTCAATCTGCCTCTAGAACCTTAAAAACACCCTTAAAAACCCTTATTACTTTTAAAAGAACACCTTTAAGGGTTCTGAGGACTTTTAAGGGTGTAAAGAGGATCTAAGGGCATTTTTCTAACTATCTAAGGGTGATTTTAAGGGTGTAAAGTGATCTAAGTGTGATTTTAAGGGTGTAAAGTGATCTAATGGGGATTTTAAGGGTTCTGAAGGCTTGTAAGGGTGTAAAGAAGATCTAATGACATTTTACTAATCTCACCTAACCCCTCTCTCTCTCTCCCCCTCCCCCCCAAACAGACGTACTTCATAGAGCTGGCCCGATCGTACCTGCCAGGGTGTGTGCTGACCTCCATAGTGGCCAGCCAGCTCAAAGGTTTCCGGACCAGAGCTCACAAGAAGAGGATGGCCGCCAAGAGTGAATAAGTGTGTGAGAGAGAGAGAGAGAGTGTGGGAGTGAAGAAGATGGTGGCCAAGAGTGATTGAGTGTGAGAGAGAGAGAGAGACAGAGGGTTTACGAGCGTTTTGCACAAGAGAGGTGATTTTAGTAGAGAGAGAGAGAGAGAGAGAGAGAGAGAGAGAGAGAGAGAGAGAGAGAGAGAGAGAGAAAGAAATAGAAATAGAGAGAGAGAGAGAGAGAGAGAGAAAGAGAAATTGAAAGAGAGAGAGAGAGAGAGAGAGAGAGAAAGAGAAAGAGAAAGAGAGAGAGAGAGAGAGAGAGAGAGAGAGAGAGAGAGATATTCAGTTCACAAGCTAGTGTGTGTGTGTGTGTGTATGTGTGTGTGTGTCTGTCTAACTTTGGTGTTTAAGAAGATTTTGAAAACATTCCTAACTGTTTTAAAAGTGTGTGTGTGTGTGTGTGTGTGTTAAGGTTGTTATTGTTGTTTTTTTGTTGTTTCTGTTCTTCTTCTTCTTCTTCTTCTTCTTCTTCTTCTTCTTCTTCTTCTTCTTCTTCTTCTTCTTCTTCTTCTTCTTCTTCTTCTTCTTCTTCTTCTGCTTCTTCTTCTGCTTCTTCTTTTTCTTTTTCCTCCTCCTCCTGCTCCTCCTCCTCCTCCTCCTCCTCCTCCTCCTCCTCCTCCTCCTCCTCCTCCTCCTCCTCCTCCTCCTCCTCCTTTCTTCTTCTTCCTCCTCCTCCTTAATCTTCTTCTTCTCATTATTATTATTATTATTATTATTATTATTATTATTATTATTATTAATATTTCTGGTATTTTTTCCCCTTCACTATTAATATTGTTGTAATTATTGTAATTTCCTAATAAAATGTCACATCTGGATCTATTGTTATTATTATTATTATTATTATTATTATTATTATTATTAGAATGTTTCTCCAGTTAATAATGCAGAAATCTTGTCACTCTGCCTCTAGAACCTTAAAAACACCCTTAAAAACCCTTATTACTTCAACTAGAGCCTTTTAAAAGAGTGTTTCTCCAGTTAATAATGCAGAAATCTTGTCACTCTGCCTCTAGAACCTTAAAAACACCCTTAAAACCCTTATTACTTCAACTAGAGCCTTTTAAAAGAGTGTTTCTCCAGTTAATAATGCAGAAATCTTGTCACTCTGCCTCTAGAACCTTAAAACACCCTTAAAACCCTTATTACTTCAACTAGAGCCTTTTAAAAGAGTGTTTCTCCAGTTAATAATGCAGAAATCTTGTCACTCTGCCTCTAGAACCTTAAAACACCCTTAAAACCCTTATTACTTCAACTAGAGCCTTTTAAAAGAGTGTTTCTCCAGTTAATAATGCAGAAATCTTGTCACTCTGCCTCTAGAACCTTAAAACACCCTTAAAACCCTTATTACTTCAACTAGAGCCTTTTAAAAGAGTGTTTCTCCAGTTAATAATGCAGAAATCTTGTCACTCTGCCTCTAGAACCTTAAAACACCCTTAAAACCCTTATTACTTCAACTAGAGCCTTTTAAAAGAGTGTTTCTCCAGTTAATAATGCAGAAATCTTGTCACTCTGCCTCTAGAACCTTAAAACACCCTTAAAACCCTTATTACTTCAACTAGAGCCTTTTAAAAGAGTGTTTCTCCAGTTAATAATGCAGAAATCTTGTCACTCTGCCTCTAGAACCTTAAAACACCCTTAAAAACCCTTATTACTTCAACTAGAGCCTTTTAAAAGAGTGTTTCTCCAGTTAATAATGCAGAAATCTTGTCACTCTGCCTCTAGAACCTTAAAACACCCTTAAAAACCCTTATTACTTCAACTAGAGCCTTTTAAAAGAGTGTTTCTCCAGTTAATAATGCAGAAATCTTGTCACTCTGCCTCTAGAACCTTAA
>NC_059280.1:2268737-2276237 GCF_017591435.1 Portunus trituberculatus
TGCGCTCTATTGGGTCTTGTACCTTCCTTTGTGTTCTCTTACAGTGCTCGGGTGAAAAAGTCTTGGGGAATTTCCGGCCGCGTTTCATTACTATTAGAGAGAGAGAGAGAGAGAGAGAGAGAGAGAGAGAGAGAGAGAGAGAGAGAGAGAGAGAGAGAGAGAGAGAGAGAGAGAGAGAGACGACCTATCCACGTTTTCTTTCTCTATTTTTAGCGCAGACGAGACAAAAAGTAAACAAACTACCAGAGAAAACGGAGTCATTTAAAGGCAGACTCGACTAAACATGAAGAAACGCAGAAAAAACGTTGTAGCTTCGTAATAACGCACTCAACGGACCACATGACGTTATGGGACAATAGAACGAAGTCTCCTCTATTATGTCATGCTGTGAGAGGCGAGAGAGAGCGAGGGAGAGAGAAGAAATAAAGAAAAAAGTGGACACAATGGTGCAGTTACGTCCCTATGCCGCCTTAAGCCCAGCCCACATCCCCAGCAGCCAATCAGGGCGAGGCAGGGTCACTTCTTAGCCAATCAGGAGCGAGATGGGTCGTGACGTCACAAGATGGGTGTTCCTCTAGTTTCTCTCCTTTTCACTGAACAAAGTAAGTTATTATTATTATTATTATTATTATTATTATTATTATTATTATTATTATTATTATTATTATTATTATTATTATTATTATTATTATTATTATTATTATTATTATTATTATTATTATTATTATTATTATTATTATTATTACTATTATCATCATTATTACTATTATTATTATTATTATTATTATTATTATTATTATTATTATTATTACTATTACTATTACTATTATCATTATTACTATTACTATTACTATTACTATTATCATTATTATGTTGTATAATATAATATAGGTTTAATATTTTCTAATTTTTGGAAAGATATATAAAAAAATGAAGGGAAATTGATGGGAAGTGAAAAAAATCCCTAAAAATTTGAAGGAAATAGAAAAATTGTGGAAAATCTGAAAAAATTGTGGAATATCGTGAAAAAAATTGAAAAATCGTGAGAAAATCGTGAAAAATCTTGAAAATCGTGGAAAATCTTGAGAAAATCGTGGAAAATCTTGAGAAAATCGTGAAAAATCTTGAGAAAATCGTGAAAAAATCGTGAAAAATCGTGAAAAAATCGTGAAAAAATCGTGAAAAATCTTGAGAAAATCGTGAAAAATCTGAAAAATCGTGAAAAATCTTGAGAAATCTGAAAAATCGTGAAAATAAAAATCTTGAAAAATCGTGAAAAATCGTGAAAAATCGTGAAAAATCGTGGAAAATCTTGAAAATCTTGAAAAATCTGAAAAATCTTGAAAAATCTTGAAAAATCGTGAAAAATCGTGAAAATCGTGAAAAATCTTGAAAAATCGAAAAAAATCGTGAAAAATCGTGAAAAAATCGTGAAAAATCGTGGAAAATCTTGAAAAATCTGAAAAAATCGTAAAATCTAAAAATATCTTGAAAAATCTTGAAAAATCTGAAAAAATCGTGAAAATAAAACAAATCTGAAAAATCTTTAAAAATCTTGAAAAAAATCGTGAAAAATCGTGAAAAATCTTGAGAAAATCTGAAAAATCGTGAAAATCTTGAGAAAATCTTGAAAAATCTTGAAAAATCTTGAAAATTGTGGAAAAATCGTGAAAAGTTGATAAAATCGTGAAAAATCGTGAAAATCTGAAAAATCTTGAGAAAATCGTGATAAATCGTGAAAAATCGTGAAAATCTTGAGAAAATCGTGAAAAATCGTGAAAAGTTGAGAAAATCGTGAAAAATCGTGAAAATCGTGAAAAATCTTGAGAAAATCGTGGAAAAATCGTGAAAAGTTGAGAAAATCGTGAAAAATCGTGAAAATCTGAAAATCTTGAGAAAATCGTGGAAAAATCGTGAAAAGTCGTGAAAATCTTGAGAAAATCGTGAAAAATCGTGAAAAGTTGAGAAAATCGTGGAAAAATCGTGAAAAATCGTGAAAAATCGTGGAAAATCTTGAAAAATCTTGAAAAAATCGTGAAAAATCGTGAAACACAAAAATAAGAAAAAAATGAAAAAAAATACAAATAAAATTGAAGAAAAAGAAAATTTGTTCATAGAATAGAGAGAGAGAGAGAGAGAGAGAGACAGACAGACAGACAGACAGAAAGAAGCTTATATTATTATGCAATGAGAGAGAGAGAGAGAGAGAGAGAGAGAGAGAGAGAGAGAGAGAGAGAGAGAGAGAGAGAGAGAGAGATTTGCTTAAGTTTACCATTAAAAGTCACGTTTTCTTCGATAACGAGATTAATTTTAACTCCGCGTCCCCCAAAATTTGAGAGAGAGAGAGAGAGAGAGAGAGAGAGAGAGAGAGAGAAACACCTCTACACAAACAAACAACAACAACAACAACATTTTTTTTCTTTCCTGAGTCATTCTGTTAAAACGACCTCAAAATTTATAATAGTTACCCATAATTCCCTGTTTTTAACGCCCTCTGCTGCTCCTGAGGCATTGTGGGTCGTACGGGGGACTGGGTAGGGACGGGGGTCGTTCTTGGGGGGCGCAGGGGGGGCTGGAGGAGGCTGAAAGTGGAGTTTTGTGGGTATTTATAGAGATTTTTTGATCGGCTAGTGAAGGAGTGGTGGTGGTGGTGGTGGTGGTGGTAGATAGTGGTAGTGGTAGTAGTAATAGTAGTAGTGGTAGTGGTAGTAGTAGTAGTAGTAGTAGTAGTAGTAATACAAATAGTTTAAGTTATGTGTGTGTGTGTGTGTGTGTGTGTGTGTGTGTGTTGCCATCTGGCGTATTTTCCCCTTGTGCCAGCTGCCACCACCACCACCACCACCACCACCACCACCACCACCACCACCACCACCACCACCACCAGTGTTCTCAGTCTGTCACCACTATTCTGTCCACCTTCTAAAAAAGCATCAAAATTTTGCTGCAGAATTGGCCACATTTAAAATTTAGTATAGTTCAAATCTTCGACATGGATGCATCAGTGGCCACAGCACTAGTGTTCGCAATGGACTCTGTAAAGGTCGGAAAAGGTCAAAAGACTGGTTTTTGAAAGGGAAACCTACGGACACGTCAACCTCCTCTTAGAATTACGTGTTAATGAACCAGGGGACTTCCGGAACTTCGCGACTGGGCAGGAGTCTTCTGGTCCCCTCATGAACCACGCCCGTGACTCGTCCAGATCTTCAGTTCCGGCACCTGATTTGGCATTTTTGTCCATTTTTCAAAGTTCATTGCGAAAATTTGTTTGCAGATTGTTTTTTTTTTCTTTAGATCTTCTACTGTGGCGGAAGTAAAATGTTGACGATATTTCTGCAGTAGAATGTGATAGCCCTGCCTCGGGTTTCTTAGCACGATTGCAATAATCATCCCACTTCATTCTCCACAAGGCTGGCAAGGTCCAATGCACTCCTAAAACTTCAATCAAAAATTTCTTTTCGGCCTCCTTCTTCGCAGACACGGCCCATGATCCTGTCTCCTCGTCAGTCACCTGCGAACTAAATAGTTTGAGCAAAATTTTGACAGGAGGCCACACATGCATCAGAAATTTGACGACTCATCAAAAATTATAAAACGGATTTGGTCAATCAAAATTTTGCTTCAATTTTTTTTTTTTTACATCAAAATGTCCTACATACACTCAAATTATGCACCAATTTTTGATGCAAATTTTTGACGCTTTTTTTGAACGTGTATGGGCCCCTTAAGAGTTGACCAGTGTTCTCAGTCTGTCACCACTATTCTGTCCACCTCCCTAGAGTTAACCAGTGTTCTCAGTCTGTCACCACTATTCTGTCCACCTCCCTAGAGTTAACCAGTGTTCTCAGTCTGTCACCACTATTCTGTCCACCTCCCTAGAGTTAACCAGTGTTCTCAGTCTGTCACCACTATTCTGTCCACCTCCCTGATGCAAGAGTTAACCAGTGTTCTCAGTCTGTCACCACTATTCTGTCCACCTCCCTCATGCAAGAGTTAACCAGTGTTCTCAGTCTGTCACCACTATTCTGTCCACCTCCCTATGCAAGAGTTAACCAGTGTTCTCAGTCTGTCACCACTATTCTGTCCACCTCCCTAGTGTTCTCAATCTCTCACCACTATTCTGTCCAGCTCTCTAAGAGTTAACCAGTGTTCTCAGTCTGTCACCACTATTCTGTCCACCTCCCTGATGCAAGAGTTAACCAGTGTTCTCAGTCTGTCACCACTATTCTGTCCACCTCCCTGATGCAAGAGTTAACCAGTGTTCTCAGTCTGTCACCACTATTCTGTCCACCTCCCTGATGCAAGAGTTAACCAGTGTTCTCAGTCTGTCACCACTATTCTGTCCACCTCCCTGATGCAAGAGTTAACCAGTGTTCTCAGTCTGTCACCACTATTCTGTCCACCTCCCTGATGCAAGAGTTAACCAGTGTTCTCAGTCTGTCACCACTATTCTGTCCACCTCCCTGATGCAAGAGTTAACCAGTGTTCTCAGTCTGTCACCACTATTCTGTCCACCTCCCTGATGCAAGAGTTAACCAGTGTTCTCAGTCTGTCACCACTATTCTGTCCACCTCCCTCATGCAAGAGTTAACCAGTGTTCTCAGTCTGTCACCACTATTCTGTCCACCTCCCTGATGCAAGAGTTAACCAGTGTTCTCAGTCTGTCACCACTATTCTGTCCACCTCCCTGATGCAAGAGTTAACCAGTGTTCTCAGTCTGTCACCACTATTCTGTCCACCTCCCTCATGCAAGAGTTAACCAGTGTTCTCAGTCTGTCACCACTATTCTGTCCACCTCCCTGATGCAAGAGTTAACCAGTGTTCTCAGTCTGTCACCACTATTCTGTCCACCTCCCTGATGCAAGAGTTAACCAGTGTTCTCAGTCTGTCACCACTATTCTGTCCACCTCCCTGATGCAAGAGTTAACCAGTGTTCTCAGTCTGTCACCACTATTCTGTCCACCTCCCTCATGCAAGAGTTAACCAGTGTTCTCAGTCTGTCACCACTATTCTGTCCACCTTCCAAGAGTTAACCAGTGTTCTCAGTCTGTCACCACTATTCTGTCCACCTTCCTAGAGTTGACCAGTGTTCTCAGTCTGTCACCACTATTCTGTCCACCTCCCTAGAGTTAACCAGTACTCTCAATCCTTCACCCCTGCCTGTGACTTGAACCCCATCAGAAGGATTTTAAACACTTACCCTGCAGTTTAACCTATTCTAACCTATCCTAACCTATCCTAACCTATCCTAACCTATCCTATCCTAACCTAACCTATCCTAACAATGTCCTTTGGGATATTAGGACAGGTAAAAAAGTTTCAGGGTCAGGAGTTGGTGTTGAGTGGTGTTGAATGGTGTTGAGGTGGTGTTGAGTGGTGTTGAATGGTGTTGAGTGGTATTGAGTGGTGTTGAATGGTGTTGAATGGTGTTGAGTTGGTGTTGAGTGGTGTTGAATGGTGTTGAGTGGTGTTGAGTTGGTGTTGAGTGGTGTTGAGTGGTGTTGAATGGTGTTGAGTTGGTGTTGAGTGGTGTTGAATGGTGTTGAGTTGGTGTTGAGTTGTGTGGAGTGGTGTTGAGTGGTGTTGAGTGGTATTGAGTGGTGTTGAATGGTGTTGAATGGTGTTGAGTGGTGTTGAGTGGTGTTGAATGGTGTTGGGTGGTGTTGAGTTGGTGTTGAGTGGTGTTGAGTGGTGTTGAGTTGGTGTTGAGTTGTGTGGAGTGGTGTTGAATGGTGTTGAGTTGGTGTTGAGTGGTGTTGAGTGGTGTTGAGTTGGTGTTGAGTGGTGTTGAATGGTGTTGAGTGGTGTTGAGTGGTGTTGAGTTGGTGTTGAGTGGTATTGAGTGGTGTTGAGTTGGTGTTGAGTCGTGTGGAGTGGTGTTGAATGGTGTTGAGTGGTGTTGAATGGTGTTGAGTGGTGTTGAGTTGGTGTTGAGTGGTATTGATTGGTGTTGAGTGGTGTGGAGTGGTGTTGAGTTGGTGTTCAGTGGTGTGGAGTGGTGTTGAGTGGTGTTGAGATGGTGTTGAGTTGGTGTTGAGTGGTGTTGAGTTGGTGTTGACTTGGTGTGGAGTGGTGTGGAGTGGTGTTGAGTGGTGTTGACTTGGTGTTGACTTGGTGTGGAGTGGTGTTGAGTGGTGTTGAATGGTGTTGAGTGGTGTGGAGGTGTGTTTGAGTGGTGTTGAGTGGTGTTGAGTGGTGTTGCAAGGAGGATCAGTGTATGAACAGGGATAACACCACCACCACCACCCACCACCACTACTACTACTATTACTACTACTACTACTACAGTCACTACCACCACCACCACCACCACCACTAACACCACCACCAGATTCAAAACAATTCACCACACCACTGCGCCTACACCACACCACACCACCACCATCACCACCTCTACCACTGTTCCGTGTAACACCACCACCACCACCACACACACACACACACACACACACACACACACACGCACGCCACCACCGCGGCAGGTGTACAAGCAGCGCGCCACGCCAGCGCCGCAGCAGCAATGGGTGTGGGCGCGTGTTTACCGTGGGCGGCGTGGTGGTGGTGGTGGTGGTGGTGGTGGCGGTGGTGGTGGTGGAGGTAGTGGTGGTGGTGGTGGTGGAGGTAGCGGTGGCGCCGGGCGTTGGTGGGATCGGCGCCAGTCGCCAGGCCGCGGGCAGGGGCAGCACACACCGGCGCGGCGCCCCCTCCACACCTCGCAGTGACATGCACGCCCGTGCTACACGCCTCCTGTGACGCCGCCGCCCGTATCTCCGCGTGTCCGTGTGTACTGAGCCGCGTGTGTGCGTGTGGACGTGTGTGTGTGTGCGCGTGTGTGCCGCAGTGGGCGCCGCAGCGAGGCGCAGCGGCCAGGCAGTGGTGGTGGTGGTGGTGGAGGTGGTGGTGGTGTGGTGATGGCGGGGGGCAGCGGGGCGCCGCCCCCTCCCCAGCCGCAGCCCCAGCCGGGCCGCCGTTCCTCGCCCGCGTGACGGCCGGCGGGCGGCATGGAGGGCGAGGAGAGCCCTGGGGCGGGGGCCGGGGGCGGCGTGGGTCTGCTGGAGGGCGCAAGGAGGGCGGCGGGCGCGCGTCGCGGCTGAAGGAGCGGTGGCTGCTGACGCGGAAGACTTGGCGGTACATGAGTGACGCCGGCAAGAAGCTGTTCCCGGAGGGCGTCAACCCGCAGCGCGCCGAGGACCTGCCGCGCGTCGCCGAACACTTCCAGCGCGTCAACAGCCGCCAGCAGGACTTCCTGGTGTGGCCTCACCCGCCAGACACGCCCCGCGCCGCTCGCCGCGCCCGCCGCCGCCAGGCACAGCCACAGGCGCCCTCAGACTCCAGCGATGACTATGTCGACAGCGACCCCGAGGGCGCCGTGCTGGGCCCCGCCGTTCCTCGCCCCATGGACTCCGGAGCCGGCGGAGTGGACGTGGGGGTGGACGCGGGTGCGGGTGCAGGGTCATGCGGGGTGACCCTCCCTGGCGCCTACCCGTGTTCGGGCAGCCCCGG
>NC_059280.1:2296237-2303737 GCF_017591435.1 Portunus trituberculatus
TTAATAAAAGAGAAATGTGTCAACTCTTAAGCCGAGATGGGTTTTTTGACACATTTGCTAAGGCACTCCACCTCCCCTGCCCTCACTCCCACACCCCACCTCTCCCCTCCACCTCCTCCTCCTCCACCTCCTCCCACACCCAGAGTCCAGGAAACACTTGGAAACACATGCAAAACAACAGAAAAGACACAAAAGTAATAGTTTCCATAGTGGCGGGAGGCGGCGAGGGCGAGCTGGCCTGGGCGGTGGGCGGGGCGGGAACAGGGCCGGAGCGGGGCGGTGATTGGCGGAGAGGGTACGGGTGGTGGTGGTGGTGGTGGTGGTGTGTGGTATGATGTGGTGTGTGGTGGTGGTAGTAGTGGTGGTGGTGGTGATGTGTGATGGTAGTGGTGGTGGTGGTGTGTGATTGTGACGGTGGTGGTGGTGTGGCTGTGGTGTGGTATGAATTGACGTGTGTGTGTGTGTGTGTGAAGCGTTTTGATTGCATGAATCTTAACTTTGTTTGATGAGCAGGCCAACTGTAGATTCTGTAGGCCCACATCAAGTTATTAAGTTTATTGTTTTTTTGTTTATTGTCCAGCCGAGCGGTTTGACTGGTAGTTCTTGTGTTTCCCACCAACCCAGGTGTACAAGGAAAACTCAGTATATAAAAGTTAGTATATTATGTACAAATTTACAAGTGGTGTCCACACTAGGCTCCCGCAGCACACAGTTCACGCGCACACACACTTGACGCACCCTGCACTTCCCCAGTCGCCGGCTATCTTCTTTCTGCCGTCGCCGGCGCCCACCGCGCCCAGCCTCCAAGATGCTGACACAAGGGCGTCGGTCATGTGACGGGGGAAATGTCCACTGGGTGTATTGTGTCGTGCATTACATTTATTTCTCACTGGTAGTGATACCTATATAAAATGCATCCTACCTATGGAGATTGTATTAATTTGTTTGTTTATCTCAATCAATCCTGAATGCAACAAATTACTAGTGACTTTTATGAAACAGAGAAGCACCTTCAACCCCTGTTCAAGGAAAAGGCGAGGTCACCATTCACGCATGTTGCTCCACATTACGAAGGATTGCATCACATTTCTAAAATGATTAATATACTTATGTACAATTGTCCTACCTATCCTATGGCGGGTACATGTGTGTGTGTGTGTGTGTGTGTGTGTGTGTGTGTGTGTGTGTGACAGCTGACCTCGTTTTAATGACGTCAATTTATATTTAAAGACCACTTCAGTAGGTTTCCATCCCTTAGGCCTATACGTGTTCATATTAAAGGATATAGGCCTAGTTTTGTAAGAAATAAGTATAGAAACGTAAATCTGAGGACCATTTATTTGTGTTTATATAATTTGTGGCCAATAAACGACCTGTGTGTGTGTGTGTGTGTGTGTGTGTGTGTGTGTATCTTATTAATACACACACACACCAGAGGATTTACAGCATGAGTCCAAGGTAAGGAAATCAATCTTTTTGTTATAATTAGGAATATTTTAGGTGTTGGTACATTTTAGTTAAGATTTGATACATTTTCTTCATCTGATCTGTTACGACTAGGAGAGGCAGAGAGGCAGTGTGGCATCCCTCTGGTCCAGGCGTGGCGTAACATTGTCAGGCCACACCGTGAGACACCTCCTCCTCTGTCATGCTCCTTTTAGTTCCCCGTCTTCCTCCTCCTCCTCCTCTCCCTCTTCCTCCTCATCCGTCTCTTCCTCTTTTTCTTTCTCTTCTCCACCGAAGTGACAGGGGTGTGTGTCTAACCTTCGTCAGTAGAGTATAGTTGAAGTTGTCAGGGTTTTTAAGGGTGTTTTTAAGGTTCCAGTGACAGATTAACAATATTTCTGCATTGTTAACAGGAAAAACACTCCTAGGAACACGGTTAGTCATTTGTGAGGCCTTAGTAAACAGTCTTGGTGAGAGAGTAAGACGTTTTTATGGTTCCAGTGACAGATTAACAATTGCATTGTTAGGCCTTACACTCTTAGAAACCCGATTAAACAGTTTTGGTGAGAGCACAGCCTTTCAGAGAGAGAGAGAGAGAGAGAGAGAGAGAGAGAGAGTATTGTTGCGTTGAGCAGCCCACAATACACACACACACACACACACACACACACACACACACACACACTTTATCCCTCATAACAATGATAATAATACTGCTTCTACTGCTGCTCCTGTTACTGCTTTTTTTTTTTTTTTTTTTACTACTTACAAGGGCACTGGCCAAGGGAAAACAAAGTGTTGGAAAAAAAACAACCATCGCCTTATTTACCACAGTAATGGCTCCCGCTGGTTGCCAGGCCCTGTTAAGAGGAAAGTAGAATATTTACGAAAAAATAAAAAAAAAAAATCTAAAAGGAGGGTCCAGTTAACGTAAGAGGTGTCTTGACACTCCTCTTTTGAAAGAGTTTAAGTCATAGGCAGGTGGAAATACAGACACAGGTAGAGAGTTCCAGAGTTTACCAGTGTAGGGAATGAAGGAGTGAAGATACTGGTTAACTCTTGCATTAGGAAGATGGACAGAATAGGGATGAGAAGAAGTAGAGAGTCTTGTGCAGCGAGGCCGCAGGAGCGGGAAGGCATGCAGTTAGCAAGTTCAGAAGAGCAGACAGCATGAAAACAGCGGTAGAAGACAGATAAAGATGCAACATTGCGGCGGTGACTTAAAGAATCAAGACAGTCAGTTAGAGGAGAAGAGTTGATAAGACGAAAAGCTTTAGATTCCACCTTGTTTAGTAAAGCTGTGTGTGATACCTAGATAAAATGCATCCCCAGACATGAGAGCCATACTCCATACACGGGCGGATAAGGCCCTTGTACAGAGCAAGCAGCTGGGAGGGAGAGAAAAATGGACGAAGACGCCATAGGACACCTAACTTCTTGGAAGCTGATTTAGCAAGAGTAGAGATGTGAAATTTCCAGTTTAGATTTTTAGTGAAGGATAGACCGAGTGTGTTTAATGTAGAGGAGAGGGGAAGTTGAGTGTTATTGAAGAAGAGAGGATAGTTGTCTGGAAGGTTATGTCGAGTAGATAGTTGTAGAAATTGAGCAGCTACTGCTGCTGCTGCTACTTCTACTACGACTACTACTACTACTACGACTGCTACTACTACTACTACCACTACTACTATCACTACAATTTATGGATTTGAGGCAGGTAGCAGCAGCAGCAGCAGCAGGGAACACTGAACATTGAAGGAAATGATGTGGAGTTGGCGCGGAGCGGGGCGGGGCAGGGTGTGGGTGGAGGTGATGGCGGCAGCGGGCGGCGGGCGGTGTTATCTGGGGTACATATACACAACCATCGCCTTATTTACCACAGCAATGGCTATTTATCTAGTGTGGTGGTTGATTCTGGCTTTGCTTCACTCTCTGGGTCTGGAAACACAGGGGGAGTGGAGGCAGACATTGCTGGACTGTCCATGGGGAAGGCAGGGGTGAGGCGCCCCCCGTGGGTTCAATATTTACGTAGATAATTCATTTAAAAAATCGCCACAAGAAAAACGGCTCCCAGACTAGTATACACTACACTTTTAGGCGCGATAAATAGTGTAACTAATAATCAAAATATAATATTCCTACCGGGTGGTTTTTATTGAAAGCGGTGGAAAGGAAGGTGTTTGTGTCCAATTAACGGGTGACAAACACACCACAATGTCGAGATGGAAAGCTCACCCAAACTACGTTATATTACATTTTCTGAATAACACAAATTTTCGCTTTCCAGCCGAATAAAGAAAACACAGATTCTTTGTCATATAAAGATTTTTGTTTTTCTATTTTGTTACCGTTAAAAATTTTGAAGTTGAAAATACGAATAGGTAGACTAAACTTTATGGAATATTGTTACTTGAATCATGTTTTTCATATCTTTGAAGTGTTACATCGACCACCAAAACAATCGTAGGCGTGCTAATTCAAAAAAACGTTATATCTGAAGCAGTGACTTTAATATCATTTTTCCGCTAAACCAAAACACAGCGGGACTCGATTCTATTGTGGCTTTAAACTTGCTTTACTCCCCTAACAACAAATCAGATATCAGAACAACGCCAACTCCATTAATAAAAGAAAAATGTGTCAACTCTTAAGCCGAGATGGGTTTTTTGACACATTTGCTAAGGCACTCCACCTCCCCCGCCCTCACTCCCACACCCCACCTCTCCCCTCCACCTCCTCCTCCTCCACCTCCTCCCACACCCAGAGTCCAGAAAACACTTGGAAACACATGCAAAACAACAGAAAAGACACAAAAGTAATAGTTTCCATAGTGGCGGGAGGCGGCGAGGGCGAGCTGGCCTGGGCGGTGGGCGGGGCAGGAACAGGGCCGGAGCGGGGCGGTGATTGGCGGAGAGGGTACGGGTGGTGGTGGTGGTGGTGTGTGATGATGTGGTGTGTGGTATGTTATGGTGTGATGGTGGTGTTGCTGTGATGTGGTGTGTGGTGGTGGTAGTAGTGGTGGTGTGTGATTGTGGTGGTGATGTGTGATGGTGGTAGTGGTGGTGGTGGTGGTGTGTGATTGTGGTGGTGGTGGTGTGGTGGTGTGTGATTGTGGTGGTGGTGGTGGTGTGGCTGTGGTGTGGTATGAAGTGACATAATAATAATAATAATACGGTTTATTAGTAATTGCAGTACATAATATATCTTAATTTATCTCCCGTTACAGCTTGCCCTATGAACTCAATGTCTGCCAGAAATTAAAATAGAGATTAGAGATTAATTTACACTCCATAAATACCTTCCATGTGTCTTTATTTCTTTAGAGTTTATTGAAAAAGTTGTAAAAAAAAAAAAAGTCAAACGTCTCGCTAAGATCAAGATTAAAACCCGCTTCGTCCTGAGATCGCGTTCCTGAGTGAGTTATTTTGCAATTTTTGTGTTTTTTGACGTTATTTCTCGACTTTGGTGAGTTGGAAGGTGTGTGAGGGTGTGTGGAGAGTGCGTGAGTGTGGTGGTGGTGTGTGTTGAAGTGTGGTGAGGCTGTGAAGTGTGAAATGTGGTGTGGTAAGGATTTGTTGACATTTGGTGCCCTGAGTCTAGAATTGTTGCGATTATTTTATTTATTTATTTATTTTGCGTGTGTGTGTTAATTTGAGTGTGTTTTCAAGTGCGTGTGTTAATTTGAGTGTTACGAGTAGTAGTAGTAGTTGTTGCCATACACATATGAATAAATAAGATAAGAGTGAGGGATGAAATAAGAGTGTAAAGAGAACAGGAGAGAAATGCAAAGGAGAGGGAAGAGGAGATGGGTGAGTGGCTGCCGGAGGGTGATGGGTGAGGGTGAGGCGCTGGACACGGCAAGGAATAGGAAACCAAGGCAAAGAAAATGAGAAAAATAAATAAAGGAGAAGGAGAAACGTATATATAGAGACACAGGGCTTAAATAGGACCCTAGAATATTAACTTTGAGACGGGATAGGAAAATGAATGAAGGAGAGGAAAGAAGAGGGAGAAACATTTATGTTTGGAGACAGGGCTGGATTAGGACCCCAGAAAATTAAATGTGAGAGGATTATTTCATGGGGAAGAGGGAAAGTGTCAACTGGGGATTAAGCTTTGTTAAATCTACCGGCAAAGGAATGGAGAACCAGAGACGAGAATTTTGAGTGTCCCCACAAGATAAATGGCTCCTGATATTAAGTAAATGTGGTGTTGGAACAGACAGACATGCATACGTAGGTTCGAATCCCACTATGTACAGCCTTAAGACACTTTGCCATTTGTGGAGTGGTTTAAAGTTAGCTACATGTCGCCAGGATACCAAGGTCAGGTTAGGTTAGGTGGTGATATAGGCCCCTAATATGCCCACCACTAGAAGGACAATGGGTGAAAGCTGAACACTGCTTCCCATAGGCCTACAGGTGCTATAGGCCTTGATGGAAAAAAAAAAAGATTGTGTAATTTGTCTATAGGTTAAGTTAGGTTAAGTTAGGATAGGATAGATTAGGTAAGGTTATTCTTATTTCCTCCTCCTCCTCCTCCTCCTCCTCCTCCTCCTCCTCCTCCTCCTCCTCCTCCTCCTCCTCCTCCTCCTCCTCCTAACCTAACCTAATCTTGCAGGAGGATGGTCGCCGACACACGTACAGACGGACACACATGCTGAGTGATGAAGAGTTTCCGGAAGACATCGAGGAGGAGATCCCTTCTTCCTTCGAGGAGGAGGAGGAGGAGGAGGAGGAAGAGAAGCCAACTTTCCTCCACCCTCTTACCCTCCTCCACCTCCACCATACTGCCAGTGGAGGAGGAGATGGAGGAGGAGGAGGAGGAGGAGGAGTGTTTGAAATTTATGATGCCAAAGATGTGTGGAATAGTGAAGAAAAGGAGGAGGAGGAGGAGGAGGAGGAATTGAAGGAGGAAGAAGAAGAGGAGGAGGAGGAGGAGGAGGAGGCGATAAGCTGTGTGGATAAGAGAGAAGAAAAAGGAGGAAAAGAAGAAGAAGAAATAAGAGAGAGAAACAAGAATGCAGAAGAAGAAATAGAAGAAGAGGAAGAGGAGGAGGAGGAGGAGAAGAGAGATAGAAAAACAGAAAAACCAGACATGAGAGAGGAAGAGGAAGAAGAAGAAGAAGAGGAGAAAATAGAGAGAGAAAAAGAACAAGATATTTTAGAATCATCATTTCTCATCTCTTCCTCCTCCTCCTCCTCCTCCTCCTTCTCCTGCTCCTCCCCAGCCTTCTCAGGGGAGTGGGGGGGCACTGACAGCACCAACAGCACCAACAGCGCCACCAAGGACCGTTCAGTCAGCGAGATCAGCGTGGAAGTTCCCAAGATCAGCAAATTAACGCTGAGTTCAGAAAACGTAAAAAATTTAGTCCGTCACTTTACAGGGGAGCTTTCCACAGCACTGAGCCTCCCGGGGGGTGTCGCTGGGGGGGCTACGGACACTGGGGGGCTCCACAGGGTCCCCTCCACCACAGAGCAACCCCCACAGCACCACAGTTTACCACATTTCACCACAGCTGTACGAGAGAAAGTCAATTTTTTTGCGGCGAAATCTCTGGAGGGTGTTTTGAGTGAACAGGTGACTGTGGCAAGTACCACAGCAAGGCTACCACAGAGGGACATCACAGGGCACCACAGCAAGGCACCACAGCACCACAGCCCCCACCACAGCTTGGAAAAACAGCTTCAAACCAACCACAGTCTTTCAAAGCAGTCACTATCAAATTCTAGGTTACCTCAGTTTCATCACAGCCTTCCACAGCCTCTCCTACCACAGCCTGCCACAGTGAGCCACAGCCTTCCCTCTACCACAGTGGCACCCCTCAGCCAGAAAGTAGGCAAGGAAACGAGTTCTAGACGCGTTTCGGAGGTTTTAAAAGAATCGGTAGAAAAAATTAACTGGGAAATTGTGATAAGTTCTCCTCCTCCTCCTCCTCTTCCTGCTCCTCCTCCTCCTCCTCCTCCTCCTTCTCCTCCTCCTCTTCCTTCTTCCTCCTCCTCTTCTTCCCTACATACCTCCTCAAAAAATGTGACTTCTTCCTCATCTCCTCTTCCT
>NC_059280.1:2308737-2318737 GCF_017591435.1 Portunus trituberculatus
GACCTCTCGTGTGAGTCTGGGGGTAGTGACCGCAGTACTACCATTCCTAACTGTGACCCTAAAAACCCCCACAGCCGCAGAAAAGGTCACGAAAGGTCGGGGGTTGAAAATACAAATATCTCCGACAATGCTGGGTTCAAATGCTCCTCTTCCTCCTCCTCCTCCTCCTCCTCCTCCTCCTCTTCCTCCTCCTTCGCCACACAGCACCACGCCACTGTGCCAAGGGTGAAGACAGCGCCAAGCAACGATCTGTCTTCCCAGAATGCACTTGTCATCTATATAAACAATTTCAAGTAAGTTTTGTGTGTGTGTGTGTGTGTGTGTGTGTGTGTGTGTGTGTGTGTGTGTGTGTGTGTGTGTGGGAGGAAGAGGAGGAGGAGGAGGAAAAAAGGAAGATTTTGTTATTGTCATTCTAGGAGGAGGAGGAGGAGGAGGAGGAAGAAGGAAAAAGGAAGAGGAGGAGAAGGAGGAGCTATTATTATCTCTCTCTCTCTCTCTCTCTCTCTCTCTCTCTCTCTCTCACACACACACACAGCATCCATTTGTCTAATATAATGTTTTTACCACCACCACCACCACCACAGCCCCCCTTATGAAGACACCGACCACCACCACCACCACCACCGCCACCACCACAACACCAGAAGCAACCACAGAAGAAGAGTAAGTAATAATAATAATAATAATAATAATGACTGCAATTTATTTATTATTATTATTTTTATATATATATTGGCCATTTTAATGAACGGCAAGGCTTTCACTCTCAAATATAACCTTTTAGTGAAGTAAATGGCCAGAATTCATTTAGTCATGTCCTCTTAAAAGGCTGGAAAATCATGTTTCATTTAAATAACTTTCAGACAACTTTGCGTCAATGACAGAACTTCATTTAAAGGTCAAATATTGCCTTTTGTTCTTTTTAAGTTTGATATTGGTGGTATTTTAACCCCTTCAGTACTGGGACGTGTTTTTAAGGGTTTTGTTTGCCATTAGACCATTTTATTGACATTAGGAAGGGTGTATGGAGGGCAGAAGATTAATGGCCACAGTCTTCACTATTTTAATTGAGTTTTGTGTGCCATTAGACCATTTTATTGACATTAGCAAGGGCCACAAGATTAATGGCCACAGTCTTCACTATTTTAATTGAGTTTTGTGCACCATTAGACCATTTTATTGACATTAGGAAGGGTTTATGGAGGGCAGAAGATTAATGGCCACAGTCTTCACTATTTTAATCCCCCATATGAGTCTCTCTCTCTCTCTCTCTCTCTCTCTCTCTCTCTCTCTCTCTCCCCCAGCCTCTCACAGCCTCTCTCTCCCCACAGACAAAATCGCATGACCTCTCCGTGACCCTTGACCTGACCACGGCGCTGGCCAGGACGGTACTGAGGCGATCCGAGTCCCTCCTCACGTCACTCTCTCACACCAGTGCCAGAAATAGCCCAAATCCACCCAACAGGGACAGATAGCCTGGAAAAATAGCCCAATCCAGGAGGAGGGTGTC
Source organism: Portunus trituberculatus (assembly GCF_017591435.1). Lineage (NCBI taxonomy): Eukaryota > Metazoa > Arthropoda > Malacostraca > Decapoda > Portunidae > Portunus > Portunus trituberculatus. The sequence continues at coordinate 2,310,248 of NC_059280.1, forward strand.
AAAATAGCCCAATTGGTACCTGTGTTGAAAAAAATAGCCCAATTCAGGAGTTGTAGGGGGAGAAAGTAGCCCAGTCGAGGAGGGACAGGTAAAATAGCCCAACTGGAAGCTACAAAGGTGAAAAATAGCCCAATTGAGGTTGATGAGAAAATATAGCCCAAAGAGGAGGAGGAGGAATAGAAATGAAGGAAAAATAGCCCAAAGATAGAGGTAGTCAAAAAATAGCCCAAATATGAGGAAGTTGTCCAAATAATAGCCCAAATATTTGTAGTGTGTGTGTGTGTGTGTGTGTGTCAGCTAGTCAGTCAGTCAAACATACAGACAGACAAACAGATTTTTTCTAGTCTATTTAAAAGTACAGAGTAATATTAGAGAGAGAGAGAGAGAGAGCCTTGTGTGTGTGTGTGTGTGTGTGTGTTATTGTTATTATTATTAAGTTTTGACGAGAAATTGTGTGTTTGTTAATTTTTTTTTTAGATTAACTAAGTTTGGCCAAGTTCTGATAAGTTTTAATGACATATACTGTGTTTCTGTTAAGTTTTTTTAGCTTAAGAAAGATTTTGACAAGTTCTGACTAAGTTCTGATGGAAAATAGTGTGTTTCGGATAAGTTTTTTTGAGATTAAGTAAGTTTGGCCAAGTTCTGACTAAGTTCTGAAAGGAAAATAGTGTTTCTGTTCAGTTTTTACGTTTATGGGAGGTTTTGGCCAAGTTCTGACTAAGTTCTAATGAGAAATTGTGTTTGTTATTTTTTTTTTAGATTAAGTAAGTTTGGCCAAGTTCTGATAAGTTTTAATGAGAAATACTGTGTTTTTTGTCAAGTTTTTGAGATTATATGAAAGTTTGACCAAGTTCTGATAAGTTCTAATGACAAATACTGTTTCTGGCAAGTTTTTTTTTAGATTAAGTAAGTTTAGCCAAGTTCTGACTAAGTTCTGATGGAAAATAGTGTTTCTGTTAATTTTTTGAGCTTAAGAAAGGTTTTGGCTAAGTTCTGCTAAGTTCTAATGAGAAATACTGTGTTTCTGACAAGTTCTTCCAGTTCAGGAAAGTTTGGCCAAGTTTTTACTAAGTTTTAATGAGAAATACTGTGTTTTTGACATTTTTTGAGCTTAAGAAAGGTTTTAGTGAAGTTCAAATGGAAATTATTGTGTTTATGAGATGTTTTAAGTTTATGTGAAAGTTTGGCAAAGTTCTGACTAAGTTCTGATGAGAAATAATGTGTTTTTGACATATTTTTGAACTTAAGAAAGATTTTAGTCAAGTTCAAATGCCAAAAATTGTGTTTGTGCCATTTTTTATAGTTTAGGAAAAGTTTGGCCAAGTTCTGACTAAGTTTTAATGAGAAATACTGCGTTTGTGACATTATGAAAGGTCTTAGCTAAGTTCTGATAAGTTTTGATGGAAGGTACTGTTTCTAAGTTCTTTATTAATTTAAGGAAAGTTTAGCTAAGTTTGGACTAAGTTTTAATGAGGAATGAGGTGTTTGTGACAGATTTGTAAGGTTAAGAAAAGTTTCACCTAAGTTCTAATGGAAAATTTTGTTTCTGAAGTTTTTTTTTTTTTTTTTTTTTAGTTTAGGAAAGTGAAGACAAGTTCTGACTAAGTTTTAATGATAGGTTTTTAAGGTAATGAAAGGTTTTTGACCAAGTTCTAATGGGAAATGTTCTGTGTTTGACAAGTTTTTGAGATTAAGAAAAGTTTGAGCTAAGTTCTGTTGGAAATTGTTTCTGATAAGTTGATTTAGTTAAAGAAAGTTTAGACAAGTTCTGACAAAGTTCTAATGAGAAATATTGTGTTTGTGACAAGTTTGTGACAATGAAAGGTTTTAGACAAGTTCCGATTAAGTTCTGATAGAATATTATGCATTTGTAATAAGATTTTTTTTAGTTAAGGAAAGTTTAACAAGTTCGGACCAAGTTCTAAAGAAAAATACTGTGTTTGTGACAAGTTTGTGACATAATGGAAGTTTTTTGCCAAGTTCTAATTAAGTTTTGATGAAAAATTGTTTGTAATAAGATTCTTTTAATTTAGGAAAGTTTAGCAAGTTCTGACCAAGTTCTAATGAAAAATATTATGTTAGTGGCAAGTTTGTGTCATAATGAAGGTTTTTTGCCAAGTTCTGATTAAGTTTCGATGGAATATTGTGCGTTTAATAAGATTGTTTTTATAGTTTTGGAAAGTTTAGCAAGTTTATTTTCATTACTATTATTGGTATGAGAGAGAGAGAGAGAGAGAGAGAGAGAGAGATTGTGGAGGAGGAGAATGAAAGGAAGAATGAGAGAGAGAGAGAGAGAGAGAGAGAGAGAGAGAGAGAGAGGAGGAGGAGGAGGAGAGAGGAGAGAGAGAGAGAGAGAGAGAGAGAGAGAGAGAGAGTGTCAGGTGCCTTGTAATAATAATAATAATAATTCGTACAAAAATATCCGTCCAAATTTAAGTAATCTTGTTTATTGTAATTCCTTTATTATTATTATTATTATTATTATCATTATTATTATTATAACTTCAAGATGCATTGTGGGTAAGAAGTTTTAAGTTGGAATTTGCAATATAATGTTTTTTGTAGTAGTGTTTGGGTGTGTTTTGGGGTGTTTGAGTGTTTGAGTGTGTTTGGGTGTTTACAAGGAGATTCAGTGTGTTTGGATAAGATTTGGAGTGTTTGAGTGTATTTTGGGGTTTTGGGGGGTGTTTGAGTGTGTTTGGGGTGTTTGTGAAAGTTCTGGTTGTGTTTGGATAAGATTTGGGTGTGTTTGAGTGTGTTTTGGTGTGTTTTAGTGTGTTTAGGGTGAGTAAGTCAGCATTTGGGGTGTTTGCAAAGAGATTAAGTGTGTTTTGAAGGTGTTTTGAGGGTGTTTGGATAAAGATTAAGTGTTTTTGGGTAAAATTTAGTGTTTTTAAGGTATTTGGATAAAATTATTGTTTTGAGGGTGTTTGGCCAAAGATTAAGGATGTTTGATAAGATTTGAGTGTTTTGAAGGGTGTTTGGATCAAAATTAAGTGTGTTTGGATAAGATTTAGTGTTTTTAAAGTGTTTGGATAAAAAATATTGTTTGTGATACTTAAAAACAGCTTTTGGAGAATGTAAAGAATAAGTTTGTTTTGATTAAGATAAAAATGTTTCTCCTCCTCCTCCTCTTCTTCTTCCTTTTCTTCTTCTTCTTCTTCCAAGTTTGTGTTTTCAATAAGGATAAATGTGTTTTGTTCCTTTTCTCCTCTTCCTCCTCCTCCTCCTCCTTCTCTCTCTCTCTTTCCTCCCATCACCTGTGTCTTCTCTACTTCTTTCCTTCTGTCTTCCTCTCTTCCTCCTCCTCCTCATTTTAATATCTTCTTTCCTCCTCCTCCTCTTCTCTTCATCTTAATCTCTCCTTCCTCTCTCATTTTCCTCCTTTTTTCTTCAGTTCCTCTTAACCTCTTCTTCCTCTCTTGTGTTCCTCCTTCTCTTCCTCTTCCTTCCCTTCATCTTAACCACCTCCTCTTCCATCCTTCACTCTCTTTTCCTCCTCCTTGACCTCTTCTTCTTCCTCTTCCATCCTTCATTCTGTCTATTCCTCCTCCTCTTCTTCTTCTTTCCTTCTATTATATTTTGTTTATTAAGTTTAAACAAGTTTATTTTTGTACCATTATTATTGTCTTTCATCAAATTAATTTAGTCTTTAGTATTTGTCTATTAAAAAAAAACTTGGTAACTTAAATGATTACTATTATTATTATTATTTTAAAATGTACCAAATTATTTTTTTAAAAGTCAAGAAAACACAAAATACTTCAAGAAATTGTCTTTATTTTTTTGTAACGCATTAATATAAACCTTTTTGCAGCAATTTAGCATCTTCTTCACCCCACCGATGTCCGTCCGTCTGTCTGTGTGTGTGTACTGTAAGCCACTGGGAACTGAGGTGAGAGAGAGAGAGAGAGAGAGAGAGAGAGAGAGAGAGAGGAGGTGTCTATATTTGTGGGGGAGGGGAACTATGGGTTTGTCAACATACTGTGGGGGACATACTGTGGGGTCCTGTGGTCTGTGGGTGAGAGAGAGAGAGAGAGAGAGAGAGAGAGAGAGAGAGAGAGAGAGAGAGAGAGAGAGAGAGAGAGAGAGAGAGAGAGAGCACACTTAATGTTTTGTGTGTGTGTTACTACTACAATCTTCTTTTACTTCTTCTTTCCTCCTCCTCGTCCTACTCCTCTTCCTCTTCTTCTCTTATCCACCTCCCTCCTCTTCTCATAATCCTTGTCTCCTCCTCCTCCTCCTCCTTCTCCTCCTCCTCCTCCTCCTACTACTCTCTCTTGTCCTCCTCTAGTTCATCTCCACCACCACCGGCGCATCCTCCCCCTCATCTCCCAGCGTCAAGTCCCACTCAAACTTGTGCATAATGTGTTGCTTGAAGCGCTGGGCCTTCAGAACCAGTGGTGTTGGCAACCTTGAGCTGTTGTCCTCCACGTTGGCAAAGAGGGTGGTGAGGGAGGCGGCCAGAAAGTTGGTCGACTCTACAATGTCCGTGAAGAGGTCGGCTGGGATCTGTCGGGAGATTAGGAAGGGTGTTACGAGCGGTGGTGGTGGTGAGAGAGAGAGAGAGAGAGAGACTATTATTTTGGTGTGAGAGAGAGAGAGAGAGAGAGAGAGAGAGAGAAACAGACTACTACTACTACTACACACACACACACACACCTCATTGACTTGATAGTGGAGAACAGACAGCAATTTTAGGTACAAATCCGGCTGCTCCACCAAGACTTCCTCCGCCCTGCACAGCTGTTCCACCAGGCTCCTCCACTGTGTCCACCCCACCTCCACCTCACCCACCAGAAACACCACAAAGGACGCCTGCAGCTCCGCCAACACTCCACCCACGCTGTAATAAAGGTAATCTGTTGTAATTTTGAGGGTAAAAGAGGATTTAAGTAATTTCACTGTAATCTGGTGTAATATAAAATAACTGGAGGAGGAAGAAGAGGAGGAGGTAGAGGAGGAGGAGGAAATGAATGAATGAAAGAATGAGGACTAAAATTGAGAGAGAGAGAGAGAGAGAGAGAGAGAGAGAGAGAGAGAGAGAGAGAGAGAGAGAGAGACACACCTGCCAGCTTGCTCCATCATACACCGCAAACTATAAGATGAATCCAAACTATATTTTGTCACTTCACTTGGAGTAGCCCCCTCTCTGTAGGCCCGGGTGGGGGGCTCAGTGAAGCGGAAAGTAGACCCCTCTTTCGGCCTCATTTCTGGAAGCTGGGGGGCTGGAGGGGGCTGGGAAGTGTGCGTTTGGGGCTGACTCTCTTCTGAAGTCTTTGTGGTGGTGTGTGGTGTTGCTGTGGCCTCTGTGGTGATGTTTGGTGTTGTGGGAGGCTGTGGGGCTGTTTTCGGGATGAGGGGGGCTGGGAATCATCTGTGGTGGTGTGTGGTGTGTCTGTGAGGGGCTGTGTGGTGTTCTGTGGTGTAGTTTCAGGGTCTGATGTGGTGTTTGTGGTGGTGTGTGGTGGTGTGCGAGGCTGTGTGTGTGTTTCTAAGGGTCCTGTGTGTTGTGGTGTGTCTGTGGTTGTGTGTGGTGTGTCGATGGCTGTGTGGGGCTGTGTAGGGGTGGTGTGTGTATGTCTGTGTTTCCGAGATGACCGGAATCCAGCCACTGGTATTAATTCCGGGGCTGAACACACACGACCTGGAATATAATGGTAAATGGTGAGGATAATGGCTAATGTAATGAAAATAATGGAAAGTGTAACAAAAATAATGGGAAATGTAATAAAAATAATGGAAAATATAATGAGAGAGAGAGAGAGAGAGAGAGAGAGAGAGAGAGAGAGAGAGAGAGAGAGAATCATTGGTTTTGTAATAATAATAATAATTGTCTGTCTGTCTGTTTGTCTCTACCTTATTGGCAATTACACATACAGTAGTAGTAGATTAAATAGAAAAATTACTACTACTACTACTATTATTACCACCACCACCACCACCACCACTACTACTACTACTACTACTACTACCACCACCACCACCACCCACCAGACAGCGGCAGCATCCGTCTGAGCTCCACCTCCTCCACATACTGGGTGAGGGAGATCCACTTCTTCCATGAGTCAAGCGGATAGGGCCCCAGGAACTGATCCAGCTGGCGGAGGTTGGTGCGGATCCTCTCCACCTCATCCACATTGGCCTCTGTTGGAAGTGGAGGTGGATTAGAGAGAGAGAGAGAGAGAGAGAGAGAGAGAGAGAGAGAGAGAGAGAGAGAGAGAGAGAGAGAGAGAGAGAGAGAGAGAGAGAGAGAGAGAATTTTATTGACATTAGCAAGGGTGTATGGAGGGCAGAAGATTAATGGTCACAGTCTTCACTATTTTTCAACTGGGACACATTTTACCTTGAGTACTGGGACACATTTCACTACCTTGAGTTTTGTGTACCATTAGACCATTTTATTGACATTAGCAAGGGTGTATGGAGGGCAGAAGATTAATGGCCATAGTCTTCACTATTTTAATTGAGTTTTGTGTACCATTAGACCATTTTATTGACATTAGCAAGGGTGTATGGAGGGCAGAAGATTAATGGCCACAGTCTTCACTATTTCAATCCCCCACATGAGTTTGTGAAGCTGTACAAAATCACCAAATAGTCACCACAAGGAATAGGGAAACATGTCATGCTACTGAAGGGGTTAACACTACTACTAACACACCTGAAGTAAACAAAATGGAGGCTGGGCAGGATCATTCACATTGATGCCAAAGACTGTTCCGGGTGGCATTCCCTTCAGGACCAACGTGCCGCCCTCCACCGCCACCCGCTCCCACACCTCCTTCTGGGACATCATGCACTCTGGGGGGGGGTACAGGGTGTTAGTAGTGGTGGTGATGGTGGTGACAAATCAAACTTAACCTAACCTAACCCAAATTAACTTAACAGAGAGAGAGAGAGAGAGAGAAAGAGTACACACCCTCTTTTCTTTTTCTTTCCCTACTTGTGCAGTATTCAACCCCATATAAGATAGGTTAAGTGAGGTAAGGTAAGATTGGGTTAGGTTATGTAAGGTAAGGTAAGGTAAGGTAAGGTAAGGTAAGGTTAGGTTAGACTAAGTTAGGTAAGGTAAAATAAGGTAAGGTTAAGTAAGTTAATTATTAGCACAGACTTCAGCTTTACCATTCATATTGGTGAGGTGAGGTTAGGTCAAGTTTGGAGAAAGCAACTGGAAGCTGTGGAGGGAAAACTGTCTGACTATGATGTGAAACTATCTTACAAAACGACTATTCTAACTATGAAGAAAATGAGATAGGATAGTCTAAATTGGTGGGAAGATGGAGGAAACACTGGGATGGAGGAGAGATGTGTAGGTAACCTGTGGAGGAGAAAAAAAAAAATTCTTTCTATATCAAAACAAACAAGGCGAGGCGAGACACACACACACACGTTTAAAATTTTCCTTATTTAACACCCAAACCACCATTCTAATCACCTGTACAGTAAACCCACACCTATACCACACACCTGCGCCTATAAACACGCTGTAGTGACGCTGGCAGGTGTGTGGAGAGACAGATATTTGGATAAAACAGATGACGGGGCACTGGCGGGGAGGCGGCGAGGGAAGGGAAGGGAAGGGTCCGAAGGGGTCTCGGTCTGGGCAGTGTCATGTCAGCTGATTCAAGGTTATTTTTGTGTTTAAACGTATAAATATATTGTTAGAATGTGGTTTTCAAGTTTATTCATTTGTTTTATCTATTCATTTAGTGTTGTAAATATGTAAAATGTTTTGTCTGTGTCCAGTCTTAAGTCAGCTGAAGAAGTTCACATCACTACTCGAGAGACAGATAGTCTCACCAGTTTACCTGAGTTTTGTGTACCATTAGACCATTTTATTGACATTACGAAGGGTGTATGGAGGTCACAAAATTAATGGCCCCAGTCTTAATTATTAATCATCAGGAATGGCAGTACGCCCACACCAGCGCCCACGGACACGCCCACACCCTCCCAGTAAGAAGAGGGGAGGGAAGGAGAGAGAGAGAGTGTGAAAGAGAGAGAAAGTGAGAGAGAAATAACCTAAACATTCACATCTCTCTTTCTCTCACACCTGTTGGCGAACCCCCCCCTCCCCCTTCGCACAGGTGGAGGTGGCGGTGGTGGTGGTGGTGGTGGAGCGGCGCCCCCCCTCCCCATACCTCTAATATAAGGCTGGTCCACCCTCCACCCACCCACCCCCCTCCGACCACTCCTTCAGGAAACCACAATTATGAGAAGAACATCATTACCTGCCATATCTGTCCAGCGCCCGGCATCCTCACAGGTAAGGTCACGGCAGGGCAGGCCAAGTAAGGTCAACTAAGGTCAGGCCAAGTAAGGTTAGGTTAGGTTAGGTGAAGTTAAGTTAGGTTATGTTAGGTTAGGTTAGGGCAAGTAAGGTCAACTAAGGTCAGGCCAAGTAAGGTTAGGTTAGGTTAGGTTAGGTGAAGTTAAGTTAGGTTATGTTAGGTTAGGTTAGGGCAAGTAAGGTCAGGGGAAGTAAGG
>NC_059280.1:2343737-2346237 GCF_017591435.1 Portunus trituberculatus
TGGAATGACCTTTTCAATTTCCAAAGGTGACTTAGGGAGGGGCAAACAGGCCGGGCTGAGTAAATGCCCAAAGGAGGAGGAGGAGGAGGAGGAGGAGGAGGAGGAGGAGGAGGAGGAGGAGGAGGAGGAGGAGGAGGAGGAGGAGGAGGTGGATTTTGGTGCTATGCTGTCCACCATTAATTGAATTTTTGAAGAGTTTGTGTGTGTGTGTGTGTGTGTGTGTGTGTGTGTGTGTGTGTGTGTGTGTGTGTGTGTGTGTGATGAAGGCTGGTCCAGTTCATGTGCATCTGTGTGTGTGTGTGTGTGTGTGTGTGTGTGTGTGTGTGTGTGTGTGTGTTTAGCCAAGAAAATACAAGAAACTAATGACAAACTGGAAGGAGAAAGTGAAAAACAACAACAACAACAACAACAACAACAACAAACAATAAATAGAAAAAAATGAAAAAAAAAAAAAAATGATCTCAACCAACCTGGAATGTGACTGGAATGACTGGAATGTGACTGGAATGATTTGAAAAGTGACTGGAATTACTTGGAATGTGACTGGAATTATTTGAAGTGACTGGAATTACTTGGAATGTGACTGGAATATGATTAAAATGTAGTTGGAATGTGGCTGGAATTTGGTTGGGAATGTGGCTGGAATGTCGTTGGAATGAGGCCCAAACTGATAGAAAGGTGATTGGAATGTGGCTGGAATGTGGCTGGAATGTGGCCTGAATTGAAAGAAATGTGGTTGGAAAGTGGCTGGAATTGATAGGAAAGTGGCTGGAATTTGGTTGGGAATGTGGCAGGAATGGATTGGAATGGTCTCAAAAGTGGCTGAAAAGTGGCTGGAATGTGGTTGGAATAGCTAGGAATTGATAGAAATGTGGCTGGAATGTGGCTGAAGAGTGGCTGGGACAATTTGGAATGTGGCTTGGAATGGACTGGAATAATTTGGAATGTGGCTGGAATAAATAATAAATAAAAATAAGAGAGAAAATAAATAAAGAAAGAAAATTGAAAGAGAGAGAGAGAGAGAGAGAGAGAGAGAGAGAGAGAGAGAGAGAGAGAGAGAGAGAGAGAGAGAGAGAGAGAGAGAGAGAGTGTGTGTGTGTGTGTGTGTGTGTGTGTGTGTGTGTGTGTGTGTGTGTGTGTGTGTGTCACCAAACAAAGAAAAGGAAGTTAGAGAAAATGAAGAATAAACAAACAAACAAACAAAACAAACAATCATCAAAGAAAAAGAAGAAAAAGAAGAAAACAACAACAAAAACAAACAAAACAAACAAATACTCAAGAAAAAGAGTTTGTTTGTCTGTATGTCCGTATGTCCGAGTGTCCGAGTGTCCGTGTGTGTGTGTGTGTGTGTGTGTGTGTGTGTGTGTGTGTGTGTGTGTGTGTGTGTGTGTGTGTGTGTGTGTGTGTGTGTGTAGACTTCCTCTGTGTACGTTTGTATGTATGTATATATTGATGTGTACATGTTTGTGTGTGTGTACGTGTCTGTGTGCGTGTGTGTGTATGTATGTATATATTACTGTGTGTACATGTGTGTGTGTGTGTTCGGTGTGTGTACATAGCTGTGTGTGTACATGTGTGTATTTGATGTGTGTATATATTGGTGTGTGTGTGTGTGTGTGTGTGTGTGTGTGTGTGTGTGTGTGTGTGTGTGTGTGTGTGTGTGTGTGTGTGTGTGTGTGTCAACAAAAACACCTTTATTTTGTCACCTGAGAGAAGCGTTTACCTGTGGCTGGCTGTCTCACCTCCAATTATCTCCAATGTACACAATTATTACATTTATTTATTTATTTATTTATTTTGTTAACTGTTGTGTGTTTTTGTGATTCATTTATTTAACAAACCTCAAAGTCAATATTGAAGTTATTTATCATTTATTACTGTTTATTACTTATTTATCATTCTAATTATCTTTTTCTTTATTTTCTCCCTATTCAATTCCTTAACAAACTTCTAAGTCAATATTGGAGTTATTTTTCCTATTCATTTCTTCATTAACTCTCTTTAATTTTTTTTCCTATTCAATTCTTTAACAAATCTCTAAGTCGTTTATTCCCTCCTTTACATAATTTTCCGCTATTCAATTCTTTAACAAATCTCTAACTCATTTTTCCCATATAAATAACAACGCTTTCTATTTATTTTCCCTATTCCTTCCTTCATTAACTCTCTAAGTCATTTTTCCCTTACAAATAATATTTTTCTATTTATTTTCCCTATTCAATTCTTTAACAAACCTCAAAGTCAATATTGCAAGTTATTTATTCCCATTCATTCCTTCACTAGCTCTCTAAATAATGTCTTTTATATTTATTTTTCCCTATCCAATTCTTTAACAAACCTCAAAGTCATTTTTTCCCATATAAACAACAACCCTTTCCATTTATTTTTCCCTATTCAATTCTTTAACAAACCTCAAAGTCAACATTACAGAAGTTATTTATTCCTATACATATTTTTTTTTTTATTATTTTAGGTCAATTTCTTTCATTAGTGTGTCAAT
>NC_059280.1:2348737-2356237 GCF_017591435.1 Portunus trituberculatus
CCTCCCCCCGCCAGAGCCAGGGGGGGCCACGGAGAGGGGGTCAGGGGGCAACACTCCCTCTCTCTTCCCAAATATTTATGTGAATGTAATAAAAAGAAAAAGATTTGCTCGTTTGTTTACATCCTCGTGACAGACACAGACAGACAGACAGACAGACGGACAGACAAACAGACAGACAGGCAGATGGACATACAGACACCTCTAGACCATAAAAACACCAATAAATAACATAAATAAGTAAATAAAAGCAAAATTATTAACACTTACCATTCCTGTCAGTCACTCAGCCTTGAGGAACGCCGGGAGGGAGACACACTCATTTATAAACACTATTTTCTTCTGTTTCTCTTATTTACAGCTGCTTTCCGCCTCTCCACAGGTGCCATAGGGTTTCTATTATCTTCCTCTATCCTTAATTAATGCATTTGGTCGTGTTTAGTGGAGTTATGAAGCAATTTATCGATGTATTTATGTTTGACAGCTGACAAATGGCGGGCGGTGAGCTGTCCAATCTTGATCTTGTTTTTCCGGTGTGATGATTTTGATTGTTTATTTCGTTGTTTTTGTTCTTTTTTGTGTTGTTTTTAGGTGTTTAAAATTATGTTTTGTATTGTTTAATGTGTTTTGTAAAGCAGGTTTGCGGTGTCATTATTATTATTATTATTATTATTATATTTTTGCCAGTCGACAAATGACGGGCGGCGAGAGGTTCAATCTTGAATCTTGATCTTGTTTTACCGGTGTGATGATTTTTGATTACTTATTTCGTTGTTTTTTTCTCCTCTGTGTTGTTTTTGGGTGTTTAAAATTAGGCTTTGTATTTATTTATGTGTTGTTGTGAGTTAGGTTTGCAGTGTCGTTGTTATTATTGTTATTTATTTATTTATTTATTTTGACAACGGACAAATGGCGGGCGGCGAGCGATCCAATCTTTGATCTTGATCTTAGTATTCCGGTGTGATGATTTTGATTGTTTATTTCGTTGATTTTGTTCTCTTTTGTGTTGGTTTTTGGTGTCTAAATTTTGGTTTTGCATTTATTTATAGTTTTTTTTTATGAGGTGAGTTTGTGATGTCATTATTTTGCTTATTTATTTATTTTCTTATGTCGATATTTTGTCATTCCTCTCACCCCCAATCTCTCTCTCGCTGTTTTACTATTACTACCACCACTAGTACAACCAGCACTCCTCCTTCTCCTCCTACTACTACCACTACTATTACTACTACTACCACAAGAATAACAAAAACACACACAACCATATATATATAAAATTTTATTCAAAGTTACTCATATGAGAAAATATTACAAAAAAAACAAAGGAAATTAAAGATAGAGATAGAGATAGTGAGAGAGAAACAATACATTCCCTATATATGCAATGGAAGAATAGACTTTTACAATGTGTATTGTTTAATATTTACAAAAGGAGAGAGAGAGAGAGAGAGAGAGAGAGAGAGAGAGAGAGAGTAGTAGTAGTAGTAGTAGTAGTAGTAGTAGTAGTAGTAGTAGTAGTAGTAGTAGTAGTAGTAGTAGTAGTAGTAGTAGTAGGAAATTTCAAACTATCATTATACTATTACAAGATCCAGGGGCTATAGTTAAGTGTGCGTGCGTGCGTGGGTGGGTGAGAGAGAGAGAGAGAGAGAGAGAGAGAGAGAGAGAGAGAGAGAGAGAGAGAGAGAGAGAGAGAGAGAGAGAGAGAGAGATGAAAAATGAGAACGCACACACACACACACACACACACACATACAGACAAACATCAACTGAGGAACCAAAAATATTGAGAAGCGGAAGAATAAATACATAGAAAACAAACAAACGAACAAACAAACATTTTTTTATTGGATTATTGAACACGAAATTAATTGAAAAACGAAAAAAAATAAGAAAAAAAACGAAAATTAAAGAAACGACCATTTTTATTTTTCTCTTCATGAACTAAAAGAAAAGAAAAAGAAAAAAAAAAAAAATTATCTTATTCCTATATTCTAATTATTTCATGTACACACACACACACACACACACACACACACACACACACACACACACACACACACATGTACGTATTTCAAATCTATGTACGTAAAAAATTTGTGTGTGCGTTTACATGAGTTAAATTCACACACACACACACACACACACAATTATGATTTATCTACATGCTTATAGAAAAGGAGGAGGAGGAGGAGGAGGAGGAGGAGGAGGAGGAGGACTTGAGGGGGAGGAGGAGGACTAAGGCACATCTTGGCACAAACATAATAATAAGAGGAGGAAGAGGAAGAAAAAAAGGAGGAAGAAGAGGAAGAAGAGGAGGAGGAGGAGGAGGAGGAGGAGGAGGAGGAGGAGGAGGAGGAGGAGGAAGATTACATAGTTTCACAACCTCCTTCTTTCTCTAACTTGAAAGAAAGAGAGAAAAGAAAGAAAAAAGAAAATATTAAAGATAGACACATACTTTCACACTATCCTCTCTCTCTTCATCTCTTCTTTTCGTTTAGCTTCTGTTTCTCCGTCTGTTGAAGAAAAACCGGTTGCGCACCTTGTTCTTCTTTTGCGGCGCCTCCTCCACCTCCTCCACTACCTCCACCGGTTCGAAGCCAGTCGGGGCGGGCTCCTCCAGCTCCTCCACCAGCGCATCCTCCAAGCCCAAGCCCGCATCTTCCTCTATGGGCGCAGCAAACTCGTCAGCTGAAAGAGAGAGAGAGAATTAGTGTGTGTGTGTGTGTGTGTGTGTGTGTGTGTGTGTGTGTGTGTGTGTGTGTGTGTGTAGTGTGTAGTGGTGGTGGTTTAGGTGGTGGTGGTAATAGTAGTGTAGTAATTGTTGTGGTTGTTGTTGTTGTTGTAGTAGTAGTCATTGCAGTCGTCGTTGTAGTCGTAACAGCAGTCGCAGATGCAGTAGTAGTAGCTGTAGTAGTAGTAGTAGTAGTAGTAGTAGTAGTAGCAGCAACTGTCTCGAGGTCACAGTAGCAGTAGTAGTAGTCGTAGTAGTAGCAGCAACTCTTTCGAGGTCGTAGTAGTGGTAGTAGTCGTAGTAGTAGCAGCAGTAGTAGTCGTAGTTTTAGTAGTAGCAGCAACTGTCTCGAGATCGCAGTAGCAGAAGTCGTAGTAGTAGCAGCAGTAGTAGTCGTAGTAGCACCCACAGTCACAGGTCGTCAGGTCACAAGGTTAGGCAGGTTTGGTGATGTGTGTACCTGGGGCGGCCTCCTCCTGTGGCTGCTCCTCCTGCTGGTCCTTCCCTGGGCGGCGCCGTCTGTTGAAGAAGGATGAGATTCCTCCTGTACGCCTCGCTGGGGCTGAGGTGGCCCGGGACTGCTGCTGGGGCTTCTTAGGGGCTGGTTTCTCCTGTTGTTTATTCTGACGGCCTCTGAAACGCCCTAGGAAGCCACCACGACGCCCTCCACCTCCTCCTCTACGTGGTGTCTCCTCCACCTCCTCCTCCACTGGTGTCTCCTCAACCTCAACTAGTGCCTCCTCCAATGGTGTTTCTTCAGGCTGTATTTCCTCGACCACTTCTTCGACTACTTCAGGTTCTGGAGCTTCTGTCCGCCCTCTGTTCCCGCCACGCCCTCGGAGTCTCGAAAGACCGCCGCGGTTACGGTTGAACAGCCCAGCGCGGCGGTCAGCAGGGGACTGAGCCCTTCCTGCAGTCGGTGTAGGCTGTTCTGGGGCTGTTTCCGTAGGTTGCGCTGGGCTAGACTCCGATGCTGGCTTAGAACCGCGGACCCCAAATCTGTGTCTGTTGAAAGGCCGTCTGCCGCGAGAGGGGGCTGCAGTGGTCTGTCTGTCAGGGGTAGGGGCTGGGGCTGTGGGTTCGGCAGGAGTAGGGCTGGGGTCCAATTCAAATTCATCAATAACTGCTGGGGTGTCTATGATTTCTAAAGTTGGGGGTTCTGCAGGGGTTTCCACTGGTGGCTCTTCTGTTTCCTCATTGCCACGCCCTCTCAGTCTATTTCTACGGTTGAAAAGCCCTCCAATGCGTGGCCTGGTGCGCCTTGACGTGGTGGGGGATGGCTGGGGGGCTGAGGGGGCTGATGGTGATGGCTGAGGTGGTGATGGTGAAAATGGTGAAGGACTTGTAGTTTCTTCAGTTTCCTCTTTCGTGGTGCCGCGTCCTCGGGGGCTAAATGACCCACGACGGGGCTTATTGAACCTTGAGAAACCACTGGGGCTGCGGGACGAAGTTGATGAGGCTGGGGCTGGGTCTGTTGGGGCGGGGTCAGAGGTCACGGAGTCATCAGTAGTCGTTCTTTCCTTGTTTCTAAATCTTGAGGCAGCTGCGAAACGGTTCCTTCCACTGAATCTGCTGGGTCGTGGTGTGGCGGCGGCGGTGGTGGTGGTGGTGGTGGTGGGTGGTTCAGTCTTAGCGAACCGGGACAGGCCTGAAGTTCGTTGTCTTGGTGAACCACGAGGCCGGAACCCAAACCTGTTACGACCTGGTTCAGCAGTGGTGGTAGTAGTTGTAGTAGTAGGTGGCGGTGTGGTGGTGGTCGTAGTAGTGGTAGTCGTGGTAGTAGTAGTGGTAGTAGTAGTAGTAGTAGGTTCTTCAGTGGTTGGTTCTGGTTCTGGTTCTGCTTGTGGTTCTGGAGTAGTTGGTGGTTCTGTAGCCTCATCATAGTAGTCGTAGTAGTCGACCACTGGGATTTCTGTGTCATAGTCGTAGCTGGGGATAGTCGTAGTGGTTGTGGGTAGCTCCTCGGCGTCCATTGCTGCTGTGAGGGCATACAGCGTCACAGCAGACACAGCAGAGGGGGTCATAGTAGTAGTAACAGGATCAGATTCCGTCACAGCCGCATCCGTCTCTAGAACCCTCGCGTCCCTTGAAAATTCAGGTCCTTCATGGTCACCAGTCACACCAGGGAGGAGAGGGACGTCGTGGTGATCGTCTAGGCCCACACGCACAGCTTCCTCAAATAGTGGCTCTCTCTCCCTCTCTCTTGGTGCCTCAGTCGTGGTGATCCGTGGAGGAAAACGTGTGCTAGATGGCAATTTGTCCTCCTCCACTCCTATTGGTTCCCTGGACGTCCCGCGGATGGTGTTGCGTGCCCTACTGCGGCTGGAGGAGGCTCTGGACGAGGTTCTGGATGGGGTTCTGGACGACTGGAAGGACCTAGCACGTGGGTCGTCAATTATGTTCTCCTCTGGCAAGGCATTAAGTCGACTGCGTTCCCTGTTTCGACTTCTGCTAGAGCTCCTTGGGCGAACTGTTGTTGTATTTCTTCTTCCTCCTGCTGGAACCTGCTACTTCCCCTTGATCTGGTCCTCTCACGTGATCTGCCAAAGCCTCTATGCACGGTCGTAGTCGGTGGTAGGGTCGTAGTAGTGGTAGGAGCAGGAGTAGTAGTAGTAGTAGTAGTAGTGGTTGTAGTGGTGGTTTCTGGCACTGGTTCAGTTTGAGTGTCTAGGTCAGCGATGAGATCAGCTTGGAAGTCAGCTTGGAGGTCAGTTTGGGGGTCAGCGGTCAGTTCAGCTAGGGGTTCAGCAGCGGTCAGATCAGCTTCGGGGTCAGCAGTGAGGTCAGCAAGGGGGTCAGCAGCAGGGGCAGGGTCGACATCAACAGCCTGGTAGTCCTCATAAGCAGGGTACTCATCGTCATAGTAGTAAATGTACTCATACTCATACAATTGCCCATTCACTTCTTTAATCTCGATCTTGCTACGAGTTCGCATCTCAGTTTCTGCAGGGAATAGCTCCTTCTCCTCCCCTTCCTTTAGACTCTTCCCCTTGTCCCCTGCCGGCCCTGCGTCCCCTGCCTTGCTATACAGGTCATTTACCACCGGGGGAGCGCCTCCTGCCTTGTCCTCAGCAGGGGTGTGTGTGTCTACAGGGTGTTCCGCTGGGGAAAGTGTGAGGACCTCTGGCATTTCAGTGGTTGGTGGGAGGGAGTGTTCTTGGTTGTCTTGGTGAGATTTGGTGAACGCCTCCAGTAGTGATAGGTCTTCCAAGTGGGTGAGGCCTTCAAAGGGGTTGGCCTCCTCTTGGTGACTCGGGTCCTGGTGAGTCAGCGTGTCTTCTTGGTGAGTCATGGTGTCTTCCTGGTGAGTTTGATCGTGGGGCATCTCCTGGTGACTCATCTCTTCTTGGTGACTTATTTCTTCCTTGTTACTCATTTCGTCTTGGTGTGTCACTTCATCCTGATGACTCATTTCGTCTTGGTGAGTCACTTCATCCTGGTGAGTCATTTCGTCTTGGTGAGTCACTTCATCCTGGTGAGTCATTTCGTCTTGGTGAGTCATTTCGTCTTGGTGAGTCATTTCATCCTGGTGAATCATTTCGTCTTGGTGAGTCATTTCATCCTGGTGAGTCATTTCGTCTTGGTGAGTCATTTCATCCTGGTGAGTCATTTCGTCTTGGTGAGTCATTTCATCCTGGTGAGTCATTTCGTCTTGGTGAGTCATTTCATCCTGGTGAGTCATTTCATCCTGGTGAGTCATTTCGTCTTGGTGAATCATTTCATCCTGGTGAATCATTTCATCCTGGTGAATCATTTCATCCTGGTGAATCATTTCATCCTGGTGACTCATTTCATCCTGGTGAATCATCTCTTCTGGGTGAATCATCTCTTCCTTGTGAGTCATTTCTTCGTGAGTCATTTCATCTTGGTGAGTCATCTCATCCTGGTGTGTCATATCTTTCTGATTCATTTCATCTTGGTGACTCATTTCCTTGTGACTCATTTCATCTTGGTGAGTCATTTCATCATGGTGACTCATTTCATCATGGTGACTCATTTCATCTTGGTGACTCATCTCATCTTGGTGAATCAGTTCCTCCTGGTGACTCATTTCCTCCTGGTGACTCATTTCATCCTGGTGAGTCATTTCATCCTGGTGAGTCATTTCATCCTGGTGAATCATTTCCTTATGACCCATCTCATCTTGGTGACCCATTTCCTCCTGGTGAGTCATATCTTCTAAGTGAGTCATGTCATCAAGGTGGATCATTTCATCTTGGCGAGTCAGGTCATGATGAGTCATTTCCTCTTCGTGAGTCAGTTCATGGTGAGCCAAGTCTTCGAAGTGAGCCATGTCCTCTTGGTGAGTCAGATCATGGTGACTCATCTCTTCCAAGTGAGTCATATCATCAAGGTGAGTCAAATCCTCACCATGAGTCATATCTTCCTGGTGAGTCACTTCCTCTAGACCAAAACCTTCTTCTTGAGTCAGTTCACGTGCTAGTCCCTCCTGGTGAACCAAATCATGAATCAGGTCACCATCCTTCACCATCTCCTGAGTCAGTAGTGGAAGGTCATGACTCTCTGGCTCAAGGTCGTGAGTCAACAATTCGTGAGTCATTTCTGGGTTCAGTGAGTCAGTCTCAGGAAGGATATCAAAATAGTCAAGAGATCCTAGAGCCACTTCAGTATCCTGCACTGGGACGCCCTCGGGAGCCTGGGCATCCTGTGGTATGTCTTCAGGTCCTACAACATCCTCATAGACAATAGACTCCTCGTGTAGGACTCCATCCAGGGGCACATCCTCGTGGAATCCTTCAGTATCCTTCAAG
>NC_059280.1:2386237-2388737 GCF_017591435.1 Portunus trituberculatus
CTGTCCTAAAATGCCCTTAAAACATACCAAACTGTCTTAAAATGCCCTCAAAACATGCCAAACTGTCTTAAAACATGCCAAACTCTCAAAACCCCCTCATAACGAGCTGAAAGGGTTAGGAACACAGGTTAACTCTACGGCAAGGCACTCTTAGGCCACAAAAGAGCATTCAGCACTCACCCACAGCCACAGTAGAAGGAGTCCGCGCTCACCACCTTCACCAACAGCACCTCCGAGGCTGGATTTGTCTTGGTGCAGTTAGTATCGCAGAAGTTAAGAACGTCACCACCATCACCACCACCACCACCACCACTTTCCACCACCATTGTCACCACTAAGGACTGATTCACGTTTTCTTCATCGTAGCAGCCAATGTAGTGTAAGTTAGGAGCAGTTAGGAATGTGGTGTTACGGTTTAAATCGCTGTTAGTCTCGTTAGAATGTGTTTTGGGGGAGTTAGGGCCACTCGACTTGTTAGGAAGGTAGTCAGATTTGTCAGAAGAGGTGTTAGGACCAGTTAGGAACGTGAAGTTAGGATCTGAATGCCTGTTAGTCTCGTTAGAATGTGTTTTGGGGGAGTTAGGACCACTAGACTTGTTAGGAAGGTAGTTAGAGTTATCAGAAGAGGTGTTAGGATAATCAGAGCCGTTAGGTACAGAGTTAGGAAGGTAGCTGATATTAACACCATCACCACCCTTAGAATCACCAGAAATTGCCTTAGAATCGTGGTTAGGAGCAGTTAGGAGTGAGTTTACTGGTGGCTTAAGAGTAGCAGCAGGAGTAGCAGTAACAGTAGCAGCAGTAGCAGTAGTAGTTATAGCAGGGGGTATCACAAGGACCCTATGACATGGATCTCCCTTAAACCAATTAATTTGATAGGCACTGGAGGTCAATTCACTCCCACAATGCTCTCTTAGGCTGTCAGGACAAAGGTAGCAGCTGGAAAGGTCAAAGGTCAACCCAGATCTGTTCCCTAGGGCCTCGTGACCTCCACACCCACAGGTTAAGAGGTCATCCACGCTAACTAGCTTCACTAAGACGATTTGTGACCTTAGATCCTTCTGTAAACATAATTTGACACAGTTTTCAGCATTTCTCTCAGTGTGGAGCGAGTGGAAGGTGGAGACGTGGTGGAGGTGGAGGAAGGAGTCACGGTAGCAGCCCAGGTGGTGGATGCACACGCTGGTGGACTCGCTAACCTCCACTTTTTGGGTTAAAATGTGGAGGAGGAGGAGGAGGTGGACGAGTGGTGGAAGGTGAGTATAGTTCAGTCTGCCTTTCATTTTTCCCGTTTTTTTTACGTTTTCTTTAAGTTTTTGGTATTTTTCTTGATTTTTTCACGAGTTTCTCTTATTTTTCACTATTTCCACGTTTATTACATTTATTTTTCTATTCCAACATTTATTTCACATTTTTTTCTCTTTTTGTTCTTCGTTTATCAAGTATTTCTCTTCACATTTATTTCTCTATTTCCACATTTCTTTTTCTATTTTTATCATTTTTTTCCTACTTTCTCTTCTTCTCTCCGTTTATCAGGTATTCCTCTTCTATTTCCTGTTTATTCTCTCTCTCTCTGTCTCTCTCCTTCGTGTTCTCTTTACTAATAATCTCTGTCTCTCTGTCTCTCTCTCTCTCTCTCTCCTTGCTCACTCGCTCACTTCTGATTAGAGATAGAGAGATACAGAGATAAGATTAAAGATAACATAAAAAGACATATTGTTCTCTCTCTCTCTCTCTCTCTCTCTCTCTCTCTCTCTACGTGCGCTACCTCCCAAAATACACACACACACACACACACACACACACACACTTTACTTAATCACTCATAACTTTTAAACTATATTAATTAAAACAATGGCGCTTTATCAGAGTGTGTAGGGAG
The DNA here is from genome assembly GCF_017591435.1 of Portunus trituberculatus. Classification (NCBI taxonomy): domain Eukaryota; kingdom Metazoa; phylum Arthropoda; class Malacostraca; order Decapoda; family Portunidae; genus Portunus; species Portunus trituberculatus. The sequence continues at coordinate 2,388,120 of NC_059280.1, forward strand.
AGTGTGGCTACTCTCACTGGGCAGGAGGGAGAGGTAGCGCGCGTGGGAGAGTAAAGGGAGAGGCGAAAAATGAGGGTAAATTCTCTCTCTCCCTCTCCCTCTTTGGTTTGGTAGGGTACATGCGCACCTGACACACACCTTTACTTAATCACTAATATCTTCTAAACTATATTAATTAAAACAATGGCGATTTACCACAGTGTGCAGGGAGAGTGTGGCTACTCTCACTGGGCAGGAGGGAGAGGTAGCGCGCGTGGGAGAGTGAAGGGAGAGCTAAAACTTAAGGGTAAATTCTCTCTCCCTCTCTCTCAAGTAGACCTCATGCGCACCTGCCAACACACACACACACACACACACCTTTACTTAATCACTTATAACTTCTAAACTATCTTACTTAAAACAATGTCGCTTTACCAGAGTGTGCAGGGAGAGTGTAGGTACTCACACTGTGCGGCAGGGAGGTACACAGCCTGGAAGAGTGAAGGGAGAGGTGAAAAGTGAGAGGTATTCGAAGCCTGTCTCACGCGCGTTGAATGTAAACAGTGTGCGTTCAGTTCTCAGATTCATGTTTTGACTATTAATTATTATAAAAACTCTAATATTTTCTCCTGGTTTGAT
>NC_059280.1:2393737-2398737 GCF_017591435.1 Portunus trituberculatus
GATCAGGGAAGGTCACGGATGATCAGGGAAGGTTAAAAATAAGATCAGGCAAGACACAAAAGATCAGGGAAGGTCAGGAAAGGTCACGGAAGGTCAGGAAAGGTCACAGAAGATCAGAGAAGGTCAGGGGTTAAAAATAATATTGTTTGTTGTGATGTGAAAATTTTAGTCCTCTCTCTCTCTCTCTCTCTCTCTCTTTAACATTGCACTTCATTCACTTTATAATCTACACTTGACACTAATGCTCTCTCTCTCTCTCTCTCTCTCTCTCTCTCTCTCTCTCTCTCTCTCAGTTGCCAAACACCTGACTAATTATAAACCAATTTTTCTACTCCAGCCAACACCTCTCTCTCTCTCTCTCTCTCTCTCTCTCTCTCTCTCTCTCTCACCCCTTAATTGTGTATGGACCCTGACTCACACCCTCTCTCTCTCTCTCTCTCTCCCTCTCTCTCTGTCACACCTCAGGCTTAAATTAGACAAAACATTATGAAAGTCTCTCTCTCTCTCTCTCTCTCTCTCTCTCACTCTCAGGCTTAAATTAGACAAAACATTATGAAAGTCTCTCTCTCTCTCTCTCTCTCTCTCTCTCTCTCTCTCTCTCTCTCTCTCTCTCTCTCTCTCTGTCTCTCTCTCTCTCTCTTTAAAACACTAAAGCATAAATTTTCTTCATAAAAACACTTAAATACTCTCTCTCTCTCTCTCTCTCTCTCTCTCTCTCTCTCCTCTCTCAGCCCTTTTGACTCCTTCCAGCACTCAAATAGCCCTCATCTCTCTCTCTCTCTCTCTCTCTCTCTCTCTCTCTCTCAGCCCCCTGCCAGCCCCATAGACTCACGTATGGGGATATTCTTCTTGGTCTGCGTATAAAACATAAGGTAGAGGCCTGAAAAGGGGGCATCTCGGAGCAGGGTGGGTAGCAGCCCCCTAGTTAGGCCTCTAGCCCCCTCCTTCCTGTAGATGGTGTACACTGCCTCCCTCATGCTGCTGTAGGCATACACTCCACTCTGTAGGGAGAGGCAGAGGTCAGAGGGGGCTGAATGGGGGGAGGGGGCTCATTTAAGGGTATGAAGGGGCTGATTTGGGGCTAAGGGGGACTGAAAGGGGGCTAGTTTTTAGGGAGATAGAGGGTAAAAATTTGAAAGGGGCTGATTTAAGGGTGAGAGGGGCTGGTTTGGGGCTAAGGGGGACTGAAATGGGGCTAGTTTTGAGGGACTAGGGTGAAAAATTGAAAGGGCTGTTTAAAGGTGATAAGGGGCTGATTTGAGGCTAAGGGGGGCTGTAAAGGGGCTAATTTTGAGGGAGAGAAAGGTGACATATTGAAAGGGGCTGATTTATGGGTGAGAGGGGCTGATTTGGGGCTAAGGGGGCTGAAATGGGGCTAGTTTTGAGGGACTAGGGTGAAAAATTGAAAGGGGCTGTTTAAGGGTGATAAGGGGCTGATTTGAGGCTAAGGGGGACTGAAAGGGGGCTAGTTTTGAGGTAGAGAAGGGTGACAGACTCAAAGGGGCTGACTTAAGGCTGAGCTGATTGGGGCTGTTTGAGGGGAGATAAGACCCTGAGAGAGAGAGAGAGAGAGAGAGAGAGAGAGAGAGAGAGAGAGAGAGAGATGAATAAAGGAAAAATAGAAATATATACTGGTATAATCAATAATATTATGCACACACACACACACACACTCACTCACTCACTCACTCACTCACTCACTCTCTCTCTCTCTCTCTCTCTCTCTCTCAATAATAGGAAACTTTTTATTATTGAAGGAAATTTCTCTCTCTCTCTCTCTCTCTCTCTCTCTCTCTCTCTCTCTCTCTCTCTCTCTCTCTCTTTCTCTCTCATTAATTCTCTCTCACCTTCCTTTCATTTACTCTCTCTCTCACCTCATAGCGCGTCTTGATAACAGTGATGGGAATTAAAGTCACGCCGGTCAGTGTGCGGGCGGCCACTCCCAGACCCACAGCCTGGAGGGGGCCCGGCTGTCCCTCGCAGAATGTGGTCTTAAGCCAGCTCAGAGACGAGAAGTAGAGACCAACGCCGGGCACACAACGTAGGATGCTCTGATCATAGGGAGAAGTGGGTGTCAGTGAGGCCAAAACGTGCGTGATGCTGAGGTACATAAGGTAAAGTTGAAGTTCATAGGGGAAAGTGGGTGTCGGTGAAGTCAAAACGTGTGTGATGCTGAGGTACATAAGGTAAAGTAGAAGTTCATAGGGGTAAGTGGGTGTCGGTGAGGCCAAAACGTGCGTGAGAGAAGTTGTTTGAGAGAAGCTGATAGGGAAAAATGGGTGTAGGTGTGGCCAAAATGTGCGTTGTTGTTTTAAATGTAATCTCTCTCTCTCTCTCTCTCTCTCACTTACCGGCGTCATTCCCTTCCACAGTCCAAAGAGGCGCTCATTCCTCACAACACGCCCCACGGTTGCCAACATTCCCACACTCCCATTACCGCTGCCGGACCTGGAACAAACAATACAGATGAACCTTACCGTACCACCCAAATGGTAAACACACAGTACAGATGAACCTTACCGTACCCAACCCAATAGTAAACACACAATATATATTTTTTTTTTCGTATTCCTTATAAATAAATAAATAAATAATTCACTTATATAAATGCGTCCACGTTTCGAAAAATATACAAGAGTAAACACATGAGAGAGAGAGAGAGAGAGAGAGAGAGAGAGAGAGAGAGAGAGAGAGAGAGAGAGAGAGAGAGAGAGAGAGAGAATATCCTCGGTCTGTCCTATACTCATAATCTTAACTGTGTTTTTAAGGGTGTATCTGAATGCTAAGGGTGTTTTAAGGGTGTTTCTCAGCGTTAAGGGTGTTTTTAAGGGTGTGTGTGAGCTAAGGGTGTTTTTAAGAGTGTATCTGAGCGTTAAGGGTGTTTTTAAGGATGTCTGATCACTAAGGGTGTTTTTAAGGGTGAATCTAAGCGGTTAGGGTGTGTATGAACGCTAAGGGTGTTTTTAAGGGTAAATCTGAGCGGTTAGGGTGTGTATGAACGCTAAGGGTGTTTTTAAAGGTGTATCTGACTGCTAAGGGTGTTTTTAAGGGTGTGTCTGATCACTAAGGGTGTTTTTAAAGGTGTATCTGATCGCTAAGGGTGTTTTTAAGGGTGTCTGATCACTAAGGGTGTTTTTAAGAATGCATCTGAGCAGTAAGGGTGTTTTTAAAGGTGTAAGGGTGTTTTTAAGGGTGTATCTGAATGCTAATGGTGTTTTTAAGGGTGTAAGGGTGTTTTCAAGAGTGTATCTGAATGCTAAGGGTGTTTTCAAGAGTGTATCTGAATGCTAAGGGTGTTTTTAAGGGTGTATCTGAATGCTAAGGGTGTCTTTATGGGTGTAAGGCTGTTTTTAAGGGTGTATCTGAATGCTAAGGGTGTTTTTAAGGGTGTAAGGGTGTTTTAAGGGTGTATCTGAATGCTAAGGGTATTTTTAAGAGTATAAGGGTGTTTTTAAGGGTGTATCTGAATGCTAAGGGTGTTTTTAAGGGTGTAAGGGTGTTTTAAGGGTGTATCTGAATGCTAAGGGTGTCTTTATGGGTGTTAAGCTGTTTTTAAGGGTGTATCTGAATGCTAAGGGTGTTTTTAAGGGTGTAAGGGTGTTTTAAGGGTGTATCTGAATGCTAAGGGTATTTTTAAGAGTATAAGGGTGTTTTTAAGGGTGTATCTGAATGCTAAGGGTGTTTTTAAGAGTATAAGGGTGTTTTTAAGGGTGTATCTGAATGCTAAGGGTGTTTTTAAGGCTGTAAGGGTGTTTTTAAGAGTGTATCTGAACGCTAATGGTGTTTTTAAGGGTGTAAGGGTGTTTTTAAGGGTGTAAGGGTGTTTTAAAGGGTGTATCTGAATGCTAAGGGTGTTTTTAAGGGTGTAAGGGTTTTTTAAGGGTGTATCTGAATGCTAAGGGTATTTTTAAGGGTGTAAGGGTGTTTTAACGAGTGTATCTGAATGCTAAGGGTGTTTTTAAGGGTGTAAGGGTGTTTTAAGGGTGTATCTGAATGCTAAGGGTGTTTTTAAGGGTGTAAGGGTGTTTTTAAGGGTGTATCTGAATGCTAAGGGTTTCTAAGGGTGTAAGGGTGTTTCTAAGGGTGTATCTGAATGCTAAGGGTGTTTTTAAGGGTGTAAGGGTGTTTTTAAGGATGTATCTGAATGCTAAGGGTGTTTTTAAGGGTGTAAGGCTGTTTTTAAGGGTGTATCTGAATGCTAAGGGTGTCTTTATGGGTGTAAGGCTGTTTTTAAGGGTGTACGGGTTTTTAAGGGTGTAAGGGTGTTTTTAAGAGTGTATCTGAATGCTAAGGGTGTTTTTAAGGGTGTATTTGAGCGACAAGGGTGTTTTTTAGGGTGTGAGTATGTTTTTAAGGGTATATCTGAATGCTAAGGGTGTTTTTAAGGGTGTATCTGAATGCTAAGGGTGTTTTTAAGGGTGTAAGAATGTTTTTAAGGGTGTATTTGAGCGACAAGGGTGTTTTAAGGGTGTAAGGGTGTTTTTAGGGTGTGAGTGTGTGTCCCTGACTTCTGGGTAACTCCTTCACCAATCTCTTAGGAAAGCAGCGCACCAAGAAGGTCTTTTGTGTGCTTTTGTTGTCATTGTCTTGTTCCACTATTGCATCAATGGGTGAATGAGAGGAATAATGGTGAATCAATGGGTGAGGCAGGTGACTAATGGTGAATCAATGGGTGAATGAGAGGAATAATGATGAATCAATGGGTGAGGCAGGTGACTAATGGTGAATCAATGGGTGAATGACAGGAATAATGGTGAATCAATGGGTGAATGAGAGGAATAATGGTGCATCAATGGGTGAGGCAGGTGACTAATGGTGAATCAATGGGTGAATGAGACTTGAAACTAATAAATAATGGGTGGATGAGAGGAATGATGATGATGATGATGATGATAATAATAATAATCTTATGCAGAAACAATACAATATCTTTAATCTCTCTCTCTCTCTCTCTCTCTCTCTCTCTCTCTCTCTCTCTCTCACTCTGCAACACTGACCTT
>NC_059280.1:2403737-2411237 GCF_017591435.1 Portunus trituberculatus
ATATCAAGAATATCTATTAATAATCTTATCTCTCACTCCCTTGAGAGAGAGAGAGAGAGAGAGAGAGAGAGAGAGAGAGAGAGAGAGAGAGAGAGAGAAATAAAAAAAAAAACTGAGAAAATAAGAAAACAAAAATTGTGTGAGAGAGAGAGAGAGAGAGAGAGAGAGAGAAAGAAAGAAAGAAAGAAAGAAAGAAAGAAAGAGAGAGAGAGAGAGAGAGAATAATAAAAACTGAGAAAAATAAGAAAACAAAAATTCAGAGAGAGAGAGAGAGAGAGAGTGACGCAATAGTTTGTATAAGATTGTCACGGTTAGGTAATAGTAGTAGTAGTAGTAGTAATGGTGGTAGTGGTGGTGGTGGTGGTGGTGGTGGTAGAAGAAGAAGAAGTAGAAGAAGAAGAAGAAGGAGAAGAAGAAGGAGGAGGAGGAAGAGAAGAAGAAGAAGAAGAAGACAACAATAATAATAATAATAATAATAATATGAAGAAGAAGAAGAAGAAGAAGAAGAGAAGGAGAAGGAGAAGAAGAAGATAACAACAACAACAACAACAACAACAACAACAACAGCATCTTACCACAGTGACAGCATCGAACACAGCCATTTTGTTCTGTTCTTGTGATATTAACAGCACTTTAACACCGCTGCTGCTACTGCTGCTGCTGCTACTGCTTTGTGGAGCCTTGCCGTGCATCAATGGACGTACACACGCACACGTACACACACACGCAAATTGACACGTGCGGAGGCTAATCAATGTATCGTGTCAAAATTCCTAGATTGAAATTTTTAGTTTTTTCTTGCGATTGCTAATTATTCTTCCTTATCTCTCTATTTCCTTCCTTTATCGATGTTTCTTTCTTGCTATTATCGTTTCCTTCTTATTTTCTTGCTATTTTCTTAAACCCGCGTAGAAGTAGTAGTCGTAGTAATAGTAGTAGTAGTAGTAGTAGTAGTCACTTTAAATTCACTTGCAGTAGTAGCAATAGTAGGTTTCTTCACTTGAAAAACCCCGCGTGTCGTGTTAATAGTAGTAGTTTTCACACTTTTTAAAAACCCCGCGTAGTAGAAATAGTAGTAGCAGTAGTAGTAGTAGTAGTAGTTTTGATAGTATCTCAGCTAACCCTCGTATCTGAGTAGTCTGAATAGTAAATCTCGTTCACGCGGAGAGAGATGGAGACATTTTCAGTGAGCGTAGTAACCACCATCGTAAATCTTCATCAATACAGCGATACAACAGCCTTGAAATACAACAACAACGAGAGAGCTCTGACACTTCCTCTTCTCTCAGCGACCTATGGGGAGTGAGACCAGCTGTTCGGGATCCTGAGTATTTATAGCCTTCCCCATGTGGCAACTATATGCTGAGTTGCCAGATGTTGTTTTTGTTGGGTATTTGTTCCTTTAGGTTTTGATTTTTTTGTATATTTTAGGTGTTTTTATGTGTTTGTGTGTGTTTGTGTGTGGTGTGTGTGTTTGTGAAGGTGTGTTTGGGTGTGTTTTGTGCGTGTGGTGTGTGTTTGTGGTGTGTGTTGGTGTTTTAAAAGTGTTTGTTGTGGTGGTGTAAATATTAAAGGAACGATTTGATTGGTAAACTCTATGACGCAATATTGATACGTTGTGACGGTGATCTCTCTCTCTCTCTCTCTCTCTGTATGGTGACGGAGAAGAATATCATGCCTCCTCCTCCTCCTCCTCCTCCACCACCTTCTCCTCCTCCTCCTCCTCCTCCTCCTCCTCCTCCTCCTCCTCCTCCTCCTCCACCTCCTCCTCCTCCTCTTTTTTTCTTCTTCCTTATAACTGATTAACCCAGCAACAAACACTAATCTCTCTCTCTCTCTCTCTCTCTCTCTCTCTCTCTCTCTCTCTCTCTCTCTCTCTCTCTCTCTCTCACCACCACCACCATTACTACTACTACTATTACTACTAATAATAATAATAATAACAATAATAATAATGTACTACCACCACCACCACCACGATCCCTACTACTACTACTGCTACTACTACTACTACTACTAATACTATTACTGCTACTACCACTACTACTACTACTGGTATTTCTACCACTACTAATAGTACTACTACCACTAATATAACAACTATTACTACTATTACTATTACAACAACTACAACAACAATAACAACAACAACTTACTACTACTACTACTACTACTACTACTACTACTACTACCAAGGATATTGTGTCTAATATCCTCAAAAACAGGAAATGACCTCTCTCTCTCTCTCTCTCTCTCTCTCTCTCTCTCTCTCTCTCTCTCTCTAGAAACAATACTTAAGGTAAAATATATCACATTTCATCTTCCTCCTCCTCCTCCTCCTCCTCCTCCTCCTCCTCCTCCTCCTCCTCCTCCTCCCCCTCCCCCTACTGACCTACTTAGCAAGAGTATTGTTTCTAGGAGAGTAGTAGTAGTAGTAGTAGTAGTAGTAGTAGTAGTAGTAGTAGTAGTAGTAGTGGTGGTGGTAGTAGTAGTAGTAGTAGTAGTAGTAGTAGTAGTAGTAGTGTGTGCGTGCAAGTGTCTGTGTGTCTGTACGTCATTGTCCTTCGAAGAAACACGTGCAGGAAGAGGAGGAGGAGGAGGAGGAGGAGGAGGAGGAGGAGGAGGAGGAGGAGGAGGAGGAGGGGGAGGAGAGTGATTTGGAGACTCGTGCAGGTTAAAAGACAGGAGGAAGAGAAGAGTCACCCTCCTCCCTTACGAAGAAGAAGAGGAGGAGGAGGAGGAGGAGGAGGAGGAGGAGGAACACTTTGGCATCTTCACTAGACAAGAAGGAGCCAGCAACGTACCCTATTTTGGCCATTCCTCCTCCTCCTCCTCCTCCTCCTCCTCCTCCTCCTCCTCTCCTCTTCTTCTTCGTAAAGGGCAAAGAGTCAGCTGCTGTTTTCCCCTTTCTTGGTTTCCCTTAGTGCTTTCTCTCTCTCTCTCTCTCTCTCTCTCTCTCTCTCTCTCTCTCTCTCTCTCTCTCTCTCTCTCTCTCTCTCTCTCTCTCTCTCTCTCTCTCTGTATTTCACCCTGGTTACTAACACGTGGAGAGAGAGAGAGAGAGAGAGAGAGAGAGAGAGAGAGAGGTTGCTAAGAGCCATGATGCAAATATAAAGCGGTAAAGATAGAAGAGAGAGAGAGAGAGAGAGAGAGAGAGAGAGAGAGAGAGGCAAAAGAAATATATTAAAGGTGTTTGAACTCATTTTCTCTCTCTCTCTCTCTCTCTCTCTCTCTCTCTCTCTCTCTCTCTCTCTATGTAGATTTGGGTCTCTCTCTCTCTCTCAAGTGCGCAATAGTAGTAGATTTGGGTTAGTGAACAATAGTGGTAGTAGTAGTGGTAGTGGTGGTGCAGTGGTGAGCAGCAGCAGCAGTGGCAGTGAGCAGTGGTGGCAGCAGTGGTGCAGTGGTGGTGGTGCAGCAGCAGCAGCAGTGGTGCAGCAGCAGCAGTGGTGGTGGTGGTGCAGTGGTGGTGGTGGTGGTGGTGGTGGTGGTGGTGCAGGTGGTGGTGGTGGTGGTGGTGGTGGTGGTGGTAGTGAGCAGTGGTGGTGGTGCAGTGGTGGTGCAGTGGTGGTGGCAGTAGGTGCAGTGGTGGTGGTGGTGGTGGTGGTGCAGTGGTGATGTAGTGCAGGTGCAGGTGCAGTGGTGGTAGTGGTGGTGGTGCAGTGGTGGTGGTGGTAATAGTGCAGCAGTGGTGGCAGTATAGTGGTAGTGGTGGTGGTGGTGGTGGTGGTGGTAGCAGTGGTTGGTGGTGGTGGTGGTGGTAGTAGGTAGTAGTTAGCAGTTGGTGGTGGTGGTAGTAACAGCAGCAGGTGGTAGCAGCAGTAGTAGTAGTGGTGGTGTTGGTGGTGGTGTGGTAGCAGTGGTTTGGTGGTGTTGGTGATGTGTGTAGTAGTAGTAGTAGTAGTAGTGTGTAGTGTGTGTGTGTGTGTGGTGGTGTTGGTGATAGTAGTAGTAGTAGTAGTAGTGGTCATGACAAGTGATATTGACTATCTCTTCACTATCTCACTTTCTCACTATCTATATTAATGAAAAAAATGACTTTTCTCTCTCTCTCTCTCTCTCTCTCTCTCTCTCTCTCTCTTAGTATATAGATAGATAGATACACCCAATAAAAGTAGTAGTAGTAGTAGTAGTAGTAGTAGTAGTAGTAGTAGTAGTAGTAGTGGTAGTAGTGGTGTAGTAGTAGTAGTAGTAGTAGTAGTAGTAGTAGTAGTAGTAGTAGTAGTAGTAGTAGTAGTAGCAGCAGTAGTAACAGTAGTAACGATACCAGCTGTTACCATGCTCAAGAGAGAGAGAGAGAGAGAGAGAGAGAGAGAGAGAGAAAGAGAGGTATTATATATTTAGTGAAACACGCTTAGTGACTGTGTGTGTGTGTGTGTGTGTGTGTGTGTGTGTGTGTGTGTGTGTGTGTGTGTGTGTGTGTGTGTGTGTGTGTGTGTGTGTGTGTGTGTGTGTGTGTGTGTGTGTGTGTGTGTGTGTGTGTGTGTGTGTGTGTGTGTGTGTGTGTGTGTGTGTGTGTGTGTGTGTGTGTGTGTGTGTGTGTCGTTGAATAAATATAAACAATAATGAACGGATAAGTAATTGCTCTCTCTCTCTCTCTCTCTCTCTCTCTCTCTCTCTCTCTCTCTCTCTCTCAATATCATCATCATCATTATCATTGTATTGTACCCCCCAACCTTTCTCCTCCTCCTCCTCCTCCTCCTCCTCCTCCTCCTCCTCCTCCTCTTCCTCTTCCTCCTGAAACCTTCCAAGAAATGCCTACTATATTTCCAACACACACACACACACACACACACCACGTGAACACACAGGCTCTCTCCACGTGCGTCTATAGCCTGCAGGTGTGTGTGTGTGTGTGTGTGTGTGTGTGTGTTTAGTAGTAGTAGTAGTAGTAGTAGTAGTAGTAGTAGTAGTAGTAGTAGTAGTAGTAGTAGTAGTAGTAGTAGTAGTAGTAAGAGAGAGAGAGAGAGAGAGAGAGAGAGAGAGAGACACACACACACACACACACGCTCGCCTCACAACGCGGGTTCCAGTCAGTGAGGCAATGAGGCGCAGTGACATGATTTCTGCATTAATAAGAGGAGAAACACTCTTGAAAACAGAATGACATGATTTCTGCATTATTAATTGAAAAAACACTCTCGAAAACCGTCCAGTCATCTCTGTGGCCTTGGAAACAGTCGTGGAGAGAGAATAAGGCATTTTTAAGCAAGATTTCAAGATATCAGAGGCTTTTAAGGGTGTTTTTACGGTTTTAAAGGCAGAATGACATGATTTCTGCATTATTAATTGAAAAAACACTCTTGAAAACCCTCCAGTCATCTCTGTGGCCTTGGAAACAGTCTTGGAGAGAGAATAAGGCATTTTTAAGCAAGATTTCAAGATATTAGAGCATTTTTTAGGGCGTTTTGACGGTTTTAAAGGCAGAATGACATGATTTCTGCATTATTAATTGAAAAAACACTCTTGAAAACCCTCCAGTCATCTCTGTGGCCTTGGAAACAGTCGTGGAGAGAGAATAAGGCATTTTAAACAAGATTTTAAGATATCAGAGGCTTTTAAGGGTGTTTTTACGGTTTTAAAGGCAGAATGACATGATTTCAACACTACTAACTGAAAAAACACTCTTGAAAACTCCAGTCATCTCTGTGGCCTTGGAAAACAGTCTTGGAGAGAGAATAAAGCTTTTTTCAATACGGGCGTAATTCTGCCGTCAAAACTGAACCTAGGGGGTGGTTGGGGATCATTGTCTTGGGGGGGGGTGGAGGAGACCAAATGGGAAGGGGTTAAGGGAGTAGTAGGGGACAGGGAGAGGTGGAAGGGAGGGTTTTGTTTGGGGGGGGTAGGGGTGTGTATAAATGCTAATGGTCGGTAGAATATTATATTTCTTTATTGATTTTTTGAGAATTTGTGCGTGTGTGTGTTTGTGTGTCGGTGAAGGCTGGTGTGTGTTTTAATTGTGTTGCTGTTGATATGTGTTAGTCTTCAAATAATGTTGTTTTTATTTAGTTATTGTAAATTTTTCTTATATTATTACTGACAACTACAAGATTTATTGTTGCGTTATGTTTCGACTGTTTTCATTTTTTTCATTTTCTTCAATATACACAAAAATAGAGTCAATGTTTTAAAATATTTTACAACACAGCGATAGAATGAATAAATGCAATTACACAGGTCTATCTAAAATGTCTATTGGAACCCACATTGTATCTAGGCAGCCTCTGAACGTAAAATTTACACGAAAAACTAGGATATTGTTGAATTTTGTAAGATTTCAGTACAGTATGGTGTGTTTATATAGAAGTCAAGTATTATATCACTGCCATTTCTTAATTACACTATTTCAAACTACTATATTTTGTTTATTATTTTGTTATACGTCTTATCTAGTCATATCACACTACAAAAACAACTACAAGGTGATAAATATGGACAAAAACGTTATTAAGGAGCGAAGCATTAAGAGAAGAGGTCATTGCGAAAAGATTGACTCAAAGGCGAGAATATAAAATGAATAGACGTCAGAAGAGTGGCGCTAGTACAAGAGCATCGTCATTATAGTATCAAGGGCTTTTAATATATATTCTAACTCCTATTTATGTATGTTGAACTCCTTATTGTGATCTCTGTGCAGGGTTTTAAATGCCGGGCGCTGGACACACCTGACACTAGACTGAGAATTGCCCACACCTGTCTCAATGCCTACCTGCACAGACTGGGCAGGACTGACTCTCCCCACTGCCCCTGACGCCCTACACAGCCTGACACCCTACACAGTCTGACACCCTACACAGCTCTCCTCCACTGACTCTGCCACCCACCCACACAGGCGCCATATGACCTTCGTTGCTGCGGTGGTGCTTAAATTTAAATCCAAAATCCATGTCCACCCACACAGGCCAAGACTGACTGACCTCCTGGCTGCCTGCACCAATACCGCTCAGGCTTCCGAGACTGTCAACCTCACCAGGACCTTCATACACAAAACAAGTGAACTCCACAGCATCACCACAGCATACCGCATCTGTGGGCCACTAGAGAATGTGACACAGCATGCACAGCTATAACAAACAGGCTATCAAGACTCCCAACTTCACCAGGAGCTTCATACACAAAATAAATCAACACAGCATGTAGCCTGACCACATCACCACAGCATACCACATCTTTGGGCGTCTAGAGGATGTGACACAGCATGCACAGCCACGACGAACAGGCTATCAAGACTCCCAATCTCACCAGGACCTTCATACACAAAATAAATCAATACAGCATGTAGCCTGACCACATCACCACATCACCACAGCATACCACATCTTTGGGCCACTAGAGGATGTGACACAGCATGCACAGCCACGACAAACACCCAAGAAGAAGAAATTTGTGTCCAGGGTTTTAATTCCATCAATCCTATTCTGTGGCAGCCTCGGGAATGCGTAGGGCCGCACTGAAGTCTGGCCACTGTTTTGTATATTGTGGGATTTCCTGAAGGTGTCC
>NC_059280.1:2413737-2416237 GCF_017591435.1 Portunus trituberculatus
CATGCCAAACTGTCTTAAAATGCCCTAAAATATGTCAGACTATCTGAAAATGCCCTGAAAAATTTGGCAAACTCTTAAAATGGCCTAAAAATATGGCAAACTTCTTAAAATGCCCTAAAAAAGTGCCAAACTGTCTTAAAATACCTTGAAAATATGGCAAACTGGCTTAAAAATGCCCTAAAAATATGCCAAACTGTCTTAAATGTCCTAAAAATGTGCCAAACTCTTAAAATAACCTAAAATATACGAAACTGTCTTTATATGCCCTCAAAACATGCCAAACTGTCTTAAAATTTCCTGAAAATATGGCAAACTATCTTAAAATGCCCCAAAAAATGTGCCAAACTGCCTTCAAATGCCCTAAAGACATGCCAAACTGTCTTAAAATGCCCTAAAGAATATGCTAAAACTTCTAAGGGTGATGTGTGTGTGTGTGTGTGTTATAAAGATTTGGTATGCATAAACATTGAAAAAAATAATAAATTGAAAAATATTCCATAAATTTCAAATATAAATTCAGAAAAATATGTGGCATTTATCTGTCTGTCTGTTTGTCTGTCTGTCTATTTCTTTCTATCTGTGTGTGTGTGTGTGTGTTTCACTGTTTGATCTGCTGCAGTCTCTGACGAGACAGCCAGACGTTACCCTACGGAACGAGCTCAGAGCTCATTATTTCCAATCTTTGGATAGGCCTGAGACCAGGCACACACCACACACCGGGACAACAAGGTCACAACTCCTCGATTTACATCCCCTACCTACTCACTGCTAGGTGAACAGTGAACAGGGGCTACACGTGAAAGGAGACACACCCAAATATCTCCACCCGGCCGGGGAATCGAACCCCGGTCCTCTGGCTTGTGAAGCCAGCGCTCTAACCACTGAGCTACCGGTCGTGTGTGTGTGTGTGTGTGTGTGTGTGTGTGTGTGTGTGTGTGTGTGTGTGTGTGTGTGTGTGTGTGTGTGTGTGTGTGTGCCAGACTGACCTGGAACACAATGCCGGTGAAGATGCCAGTAATGAGTGAAGCGGCCCCCATCATGCCGGCCACCGGGGCGTGCTCTGCCTCCACCGTCCTGCAGGGGGGGGAGGGGTGTGGTGAAAGGTATCTCTAATAATTCTAACTCTAACTCTAACTCACTCTCTCTCTCTCTCTCTCTCTCTCTCTCTCTCTCTCTGTGGTAATTGCTTTTTTTAGATTTTTTTTTATACATAATTTCTCTCTCTCTCTCTCTCTCTCTCTTCTCATTCTTTCACTCTCTCTAATTCTCACTTTTCATTCCCCAAAACACAGAAAACCCACACATTTTCTCTCTCTCTCTCTCTCTCTCTCTCAAGAAAAAATAAGTAAAATTGAAAATAAGGTAAAAAAAAAAACTTCAACAAGAAATGTTTTAGAGAGAGAGAGAGAGAGAGAGAGAGAGAGAGAGAGAGAGAGAGAGAGAGAGAGAGAGAGAAAAAAAGAAAAAGAAAGAAAGAGTTTCGAATGGCTTAAAAGAAAAAAAAAAAAAAAAGAAATTTTAAAAGAGAAAATGCAAAAAAAAAAAAAAAAAATAAATAAATAAATAAATAAAAAATAAATAAATAAATAAGAGAGAAAAAAAGAGAGATAGAGAAAGAGAGCGAGAGACCAATTCTTACCTAGGGCAGTACATCATGGCAAGAGAGCTGTAATATCCTGAAGTTAAGCCCAGAACCACAGACAGTGCCCAGAATGCCCAGTCTGAGTCAATCAGCACTGGCATGATTCTGACGGCCTTGATGGGTTTGAAGTTACACAGCACAAAGGCCGGGATCAACAGGATTCGCAGCAGCACAGGCACACACAGGAACCGAGGGCTGGGCTGTGGGGGGAGGGAGGCAGAAGGGAAAGATAGAGAGATAGACAGAGAGGGAGAGAGAGCGAGAGAGAGAGAGAGTGTTATTATGTGTAGTAGAAGGTATTGTAAACCCTTTAAAAAACCTAATTATTTCTTCTAGACCCTTAAAAAGCCCCTTCCACTACACCCTTTAACCCCTTCAGTAGCATGATGTGTTTCCCTATTCTCTGTGGTGACTATTTGGTGATTTTGTACAGCTTCACAAACTCATGTGGGGGATTAAAATAGTGAAGACTGTGGCCATTAATCTTCTGCCCTCCATACACCCTTGCTAATGTCAATAAAATGGTCTAATGGTACACAAAACTCAATTAAAATAGTGAAGACTGTGGCCATTAATCTTCTGCCATCCATACACCCTTGCTAATGTCAATAAAATGGTCTAATGGTACACAAAACTCAATTAAAATAGTGAAGACTGTGGCCATTAATCTTCTGCCATCCATACACCCTTGCTAATGTCAATAAAATGGTCTAATGGTACACAAAACTCAATTAAAATAGTGAAGACTGTGGCCATTAATCTTCTGCCCTCCATACACCCTTGCTAATGTCAATAAAATGGTCTAATGGTACACAAAACTCAATTAAAATAGTGAAGACTGTGGCCATTAATCTTCTG
>NC_059280.1:2421237-2423737 GCF_017591435.1 Portunus trituberculatus
TCTTAGCGGTGATGAACATGTTCCAAGGCATCAGCGTCCCCACCCCGTGTAGAACCAGGGTCAGGAACACCAGCCGGTACCTGCGGGGGGGGGGTGATGAGAGAGAGAGAGAGAGAGAGAGAGAGAGAGAGAGAGAGAGAGAGAGAGAGAGAGAGAGAGAGAGAGAGAGAGAGAGAGAGAGATTAGCAAAGTAACAATAACCAAACTTAAACTAAAAATATATAGAAAAATAAAATAAAATAAAACAAATAAATAAATAAATAAATAAATGAAAAAAGAATTAGACCTAAGCAAATTTAACTTAACCTAACCTAACAAAATATCTTCCTTTTAGTCCACAAATTCCTGTCAAAATCCCAAATTGTATTGAAAAATAAACACACACACACACACACACACACATAGTTGTAGTGTGGACCCCTCATAAAAAGAAACACATAAGGAAGTTGGAGAGACTACAAAAAATGGCTACAAGAATGGTTCCAGAATTTGAAGGGATGACATATGAGGAGAGACTAAAGGCTATGGATCTACCAACCCTGGAACAAAGAAGGGAGAGAGAGGGGATCTTTTTATAAATGTATCAACGGAATGGACCAAGTGGATAATGAGAAACTGATCCTGAGAGAAGAATATGACACTAGAAGCACAAGATCACATAGTAAGAAGCTGAGGAAGGGAAGATGTCTGAGAAATGTTAAAAAAAAATAGTTTCCCGCAAAGATGTGTTGTGACTCGGACCAGTTTGAGTGAGGAAGTGGTGTCAGCAAAGAGTGTGCAGAGCTTGAAAGAAAAATGGATAGGTGTAGATATGGAGACAAGGGCGGGTGGGCACACAAACAAACACACACACACACACACACACCTGTCGGGCGGCCCCTGTGTGAAAGGCTCGGAATCCTGCAAGGGGGTCAAAATCCCCGGTTCGAGAGTGACCTGGGTAACATTTCTGGGGGAGGAGGGACCTAAGGTGGGGTCCTCGCGGGGCTCCCAGTTGGGGTCTTCGAGGGCTGGGTGTCGCTGGCGGGGTCTAGGCGAGGGAGACCCGCCGGTGTGTTGACACGAGAAAGGTCTTCCACGGAGGCTAAAGGGGCTAGGTAGTCCCCGCTGTAGTCTCTGTTGGGGGCCACTGTGTCTGGGGGGTCTTGTTCCCCATACATGTTGACCGGGGGGCTGAGGCGACGGTAGCTGGTGTCTGAGAGAGGCATGGTGGGGTCTAAGTGTGTTTGGAGGGGTCTAAGTGTGTTTGGAGGGGTCTAAGTGTGTTTTGTGGGGTCTAAATGTGTTTGGAGGGGTCTAAGTGTGTTTTGTGGGGTTTAGCTGTTTGTTTGAGGCGTCTAAGTGTGTTTTGAGGGGTCTAAGTGTGTTTGGAGGGTCTAAGTGTGTTTTGTGGGGTCTACCTGTTTGTTTGAGGGGTCAGAATGTGTTTTGTGGGATCTAGCTGTTTGTTTGAGGGGTCTAAGTGTGTTTGGAGGGGTCTAAGTTTGTTTTGAGGGTCTATTTGGGGTCTAGCTGTATTTTTGTGAGGTTTGGAAGGGTCTAGCTTGTGTGTGTGTGTGTGTGTGTGTGTGTGTGTGTGTGTGTGTGTGTGTGTGTGTGTGTGTGTGTGTGTGTGTGTGTGTGTTAAAGGGGTGTTTGGGTCAGTGTTTTAAAGGTGGAGTGTAGCAGTGAAGGGGACTGAAAAAAGGGACTGAAAAAAGGGACTGGAATAGTTTAGATGAACGAAAAAGACTGGAATGTGTGTGTGTGTGTGTGTGTGTGTGTGTGTGTGTGTGTGTGTGTGTGTGTGTGTGTGTGTGTATATCTCTCAGACGCTCAGCTCCACACAATTCCAAGTGGTTCCAGGTTCCAGTGCAGAGTGAAAGGTGCTGGTTCCAGAATTCCAGGTGGTGGTGGTGGTGGTGGTGGTGGTGGTGCTTAAGTCTCTCAAGGTGGAATAGTGAAGATTCCAGGTAAATTCCAGGTAATAATTGGGTTTTTCTGTGTGGTTCCAGGTGGTGGTGGTGGTGGTGGTGGTGGTGGTGGTGGTGGTGGTGGTGACAGGTGGTGAAGTCTGTCCAGGTGAAATAGTGAAGTCACCACGTAAATTTCAGTGTTTTTTAAGTGGTAATCAATTTTCTAAGGAGGTGGTGGTGGTGGTGACAGGTGGTGAAGTCTGTCCAGGTGAAATAGTGAAGTCACCACAAAAATTTCAGGTGTTTTTTAAGTGGCAATTAATTTTTCAGGTGTTTTTTAAGTGGTAATGATTTTTCAGGTGTTTTTTAAGTGGTAATTAATTTTCTAAGGTGTTTTTCAAGTGGTAATGAATTTTTCAGGTGTTTTTCAAGTGGTAATGAATTTTTCTAGTGTTTTTTAAGTGGTAATTATTTTTTTCAGGTGTTTTTCAAGTGGTAATTAATTTTTCAGGTGTTTTTTAAGTGGTAATTAATTTTTCAGGTGTTTTCAGGTGGTAATTAATTTTTTCAGGTGTTTTTTAAGTGGTAATTAATTTTCTAAGGTG
>NC_059280.1:2451237-2453737 GCF_017591435.1 Portunus trituberculatus
CATGGCGTCCCGGCCCGCTTCCCCTCACTGGGCCCTAACATAACACACAAATCAGGTAATTGTGGATATATTTCAACAAGGTACATGAAAGATTAGGCCTATGGCTCCACTTTGTGACCTGCCTGGCCTGTGATGAGTGAGAGGTGAGGCAGACAGTGGCTGAGAGAGAGGCAGCGGGTTTGTTGACGTATTGAAGGCTTGCATTACTGAAGTGTATGCAAGTGTTACTTCACTGACATGTTGCCCTGGACCTCACCAACGTTACCTTATGACATGGCACCACCGTCAACTGATGAGCTACGCCAATATATTACTTACGCTAGCCACACACTGCTTGGCGGCGGCTGTCCGTGTCACCAGCGGTCACCCACACACCGCTGTCCGCTTTGTGTCCTGGGCGGTGCATTAACAGTTCACCTCTGATTACTGAGATGCCACACACACTATTCTCTTTGCTACTGTCACTATTATCCCTAGCTTCGTCTTCACCACCACCTGTCCCGCGTAGCCAGTACACTGCGGTGGCTTATGAAGTTATGACAATTTGACAAACTGGCCCGCCGATCAGGGACACTGCTTTGTACGGGACGCGTTTGCCAACAACATTAAGATTAATTTGCCAGAATTAACAGGAATACAACACTGCATTTACATGTGTATGAATATGATACACCAACAAATAAGTACTCTCACATCTCTCAATATGTATGTACGCATGTACGTCGGCTCCCTCCTTAATGAAGCAGCTTTCCGACCTATATTCAAAACAAAAGTGACATCTGTCAACATTCTTTCGCGGCAGTTGCCATTGGTTACCGCTGCTGACTCTGACGTAGCCCGGCCTGCCTGCCTGCCTGCTGTCTTTCTGTCCCCCACTGAGGTTAGCAGGTTTACTAATGAATATATGGCCAGGATTAGCAAGGAAATAACGTGCGTACTTCTAGATTAAGTGTGACGAACGTACTAGCACCATTATAGGACAAATGTTGCCTTAGGATGAAGGAACAGTACTAAGTCTCACCTTTGGGATAAGTTAATGGACATACTAGTACATCTATAGGATAAACGTTGCTTTAGGATGTTGACTCTAGGATTAGTGAATGACCGTAGTAATATTTCTATGGCAGCACTTAACCCATAGAGTGAAGGAACAGGATAAAGACTCACCTCTTGGATAAATTAATGAACAAACTAGGATAAATCTGGACTCTAGGATGTTGCCTCTAGGATACGAACACCCGTAGAGCAACCCTTATCCACTAGACTGAAAGAACAGGATATAAACTCACCTCTTGGATAAATGCTGCCTTCTAAGTACGTTCCGGGGAGCAACGCCTCACTTTCTGGATATCTAAAGTTCTCAAAACCTCCACCGCTTCCACCCACATCCCGGTAGCCCACTGATCCACTTCCATCTGTCGTGTATCCATCTGTATCCACTCCACCGGGCCTATATCCACCTCTATAAGCGTGGTGGTACTCCTCAGCTGTCTTGTGGTACCGCTGTCTGGGGTTTGTGAGGCTCGATACCCCTCCCCGCTCCTCATACGGCGGTGGGTGTCGAGATAAACTTCCATAATTTGAATCATATCCATTATGTACCCTGCGATTGCTTGAGTATTGCGGTTCATTGTGGTAGGATTGTGCGTTGTGGTAAGTCGTGGGGTGCTATTGTTGTTGTTGTTGTTCAGGTGACCGGGAGGTTGGCCCGGGGTGTATTTTAAAGGATAGTTTCTTGGCGCTGTAGGATAATTGCTGTAGTCAAGGCTGTTATATCTTCCTCCTTCTCTTCCTCCTTCTCTTCTTCCTTCTTCTCCTCCTCCTCCTCCTCCTCTCCTCCTCTGCTACCTCTTTCGTTGTAGTAATTCATGTTCTTCCTGTTCATCTTCATCTTCTTCCTATTTCAGTCTCTTCGACATCCTCTCCTCTGAAAGATAGAGAAATTAAAGATAGTTAGAGATAATTAAAGTGAGAGAGAGAGAGAGAGAGAGAGAGAGAGAGAGAGAGAGAGAGAGAGAGAGAGAGAGAGAGAGAGAGAGACTTACATGTAAAATAACAATAATAATAATAATAATAATAATAATAATAAAAATAATAATAAAAAAAATAGTACTAGTAGTAGTTTAAGCCATGGCATTTAAAGGGTAAAGAGAAAACGAGTCATTCATTTACAAAGAAAACGGAGAAAAAACAAGAATTTCAACACAGACTAAAGAAAATTTCTCTCTCTCTCTCTCTCTCTCTCTCTCTCTCTCTCTCACAAGTAAACTAATTCCCCGAGTTTGTGCGAAATTACCAAATGAGAGAGAGTGTGAGAGAGAGAGAGAGAGAGAGAGAGAGAGAGAGAGAGAGAGAGAGAGAGAGAGAGAGAGAGAGAAAATTAGTCCACGATATTTCCTCATCCTCTTCTTCCTCCTCTTCTTCCTCCTCCTCCTCCTCCTCCTCCACTGCCATAAATATCACCACAGATTTTACCTTAATTAAGAAAGAGAGAGAGAGA
>NC_059280.1:2463737-2473737 GCF_017591435.1 Portunus trituberculatus
TTTCAAAATCACCCACTGTGTCACGGGCTGTACTTACATAAATGACACGATACAGCGGCCTAGTGACGATCCAGGTGACACGGTGACACTTATAGACCTTTCAAAATCACCCACTGTGTCACGGGCTATTTTACCCCCGCCCCCCCCCAGCCCCACAGGGAGACACTTTTCACTTACAGCTTATACTCTTCACTGATAGGCCTACCCCAGGGTGACACTTTTTCACTTATATAGGCCTACCCCAGGGTGACACTTTTCACTTATATAGGCCTACCCCAGGGTGACACTTTTCACTTATATAGGCCTACCCCAGGGTGACCTACCCCAGGGTGACACTTTTCACTTATATAGGCCTACACTTTTCACTTATATAGGCCTACCCCAGGGTGACACTTTTCACTTATATAGGCCTACCCCAGGGTGACACTTTTCACTTATATAGGCCTACCCCAGGGTGACACTTTTCACTTATATAGGCCTACCCCAGGGTGACACTTTTCACTTATATAGGCCTACCCCAGGGTGACACTTTTCACTTATATAGGCCTACCCCAGGGTGACACTTTTCACTTATATAGGCCTACACTTTTCCAGGGTGACACTTTTCACTTATATAGGCCTACCCCAGGGTGACACTTTTCACTTATATAGGCCTACCCCAGGGTGACACTTTTCACTTATATAGGCCTACCCCAGGGTGACACTTTTCACTATAGGCCTACCCCAGGGTGACACTTTTCACTTATATAGGCCTACCCCAGGGTGACACTTTTCACTTATATAGGCCTACCCCAGGGTGACACTTTTCACTTATATAGGCCTAGGGTGACACTTTTCACTGACACTTTTCACTTATATAGGCCTACCCCAGGGTGACACTTTTCATATATAGGCCTACCCCAGGGTGACACTTTTCACTTATATAGGCCTACCCCAGGGTGACACTTTTCACTTATATAGGCCTACCCCAGGGTGACACTTTTCACTTATATAGGCCTACCCCAGGGTGACACTTTTCACTTATATAGGCCTACCCCAGGGTGACACTTTTCACTTATATAGGCCTATGACACTTTTCACTTATATAGGCCTACCCCAGGGTGACACTTTTCACTTATATAGGCCTACCCCAGGGTGACACTTTTCACTTATATAGGCCTACCCAGGGTGACACTTTTCACTTATATAGGCCTACCCCAGGGTGACACTTTTCACTTATATAGGCCTACCCCAGGGTGACACTTTTCACTTATATAGGCCTACCCCAGGGTGACACTTTTCACTTATATAGGCCTACCCCAGGGTGACACTTTTCACTTATATAGGCCTACCCCAGGGTGACACTTTTCACTTATATAGGCCTACCCCAGGGTGACACTTTTCACTTATATAGGCCTACCCCAGGGTGACACTTTTCACTTATATAGGCCTACCCCAGGGTGACACTTTTCACTTATATAGGCCTACCCCAGGGTGACACTTTTCACTTATATAGGCCTACCCCAGGGTGACACTTTTCACTTATATAGGCCTACCCCAGGGTGACACTTTTCACTTATATAGGCCTACCCCAGGGTGACACTTTTCACTTATATAGGCCTACCCCAGGGTGACACTTTTCACTTATATAGGCCTACCCCAGGGTGACACTTTTCACTTATATAGGCCTACCCCAGGGTGACACTTTTCACTTATATAGGCCTACCCCAGGGTGACACTTTTTATATAGGCACTTATATAGGCCTACCCCAGGGTGACACTTTTCACTTATATAGGCCTACCCCAGGGTGACACTTTTCACTTATATAGGCCTACCCCAGGGTGACACTTTTCACTTATATAGGCCTACCCCAGGGTGACACTTTTCACTTATATAGGCCTACCCCAGGGTGACACTTTTATAGGCCTCACTTATATAGGCCTACCCCAGGGTGACACTTTTCACTTATATAGGCCTATCCCAGGGTGACACTTTTTCACTTATATAGGCCTATCCCAGGGTGACACTTTTTCACTTATATAGGCCTACCCCAGGGTGACACTTTTCACTTATATAGGCCTATCCCAGGGTGACACTTTTCACTTATATAGGCCTACCCCAGGGTGACACTTTTCACTTATATAGGCCTACCCCAGGGTGACACTTTTCACTTATATAGGCCTTCCCCAGGGTGACACTTTTTCACTTATATAGGCCTACCCCAGGGTGACACTTTTTCACTTATATAGGCCTACCCCAGGGTGACACTTTTCACTTATATAGGCCTATCCCAGGGTGACACTTTTTCACTTATATAGGCCTATCCCAGGGTGACACTTTTCACTTATATAGGCCTACCCCAGGGTGACACTTTTCACTTATATAGGCCTATCCCAGGGTGATACTTTTTCACTTATATAGGCCTACCCCAGGGTGACACTTTTCACTAATATAGGCCTAAAAATGAAAAAATTTGGCGGGAAAGTGAAGGCTGTGTGGTAACGTGTCATGTGTCAAGTGTCATGTCTGAGTGTGTGTGTGTGTGTGTGTGTGTGTGTGTCGTGTCAACACTGCGACACTCACCACACTGTATCACTGCGTCCATCACACCACAGTGCCTCAAATGGCGTGTCACTGTCATGAGGGGGGCGTGGGGCGTGACCTCCCCCTATCACTGCCAGAGACACACTAGCGAGCCCCGCGGGTATTGGGCACAGGTAGGATAGTGTGTCATTCCTTTAGGTTTCATAATTATCAACAAAAAACAAACACACGGCCAAAACAAAACAGTAAAAACAAAATGATAAATTATTAGTTATATAAATCAATTATTACAAACACTAACAAAACACTTCCTTGGAAAAACTAAACTAATTTATTTCAAGACAGCGCGGGGTATTGTCGTTCCTTTAGGCTTCATAATTATTAACTAAAATCAAACACACGGCCAAAACAAAATAGCTACAACAAAATGATAAATTAAGTTATGTAAATCAGTTATTACAAACACAAACAAATGAAGACTTCTTGGAAAACAAATTTATTTCAAGACAGCGCGGGGTTTTGTCGTTCCTTTAAGCTTCATAAAGATGTTATTTGTGTCAGCGTGTATGATGAGAACCTAAGTGTGTAAATAATGTTAATATCTAAAATAAACGTTAAATAAATAAATAAATAAATAAAATAAAAATTAAATAAAAATAAATGTTTATAAAAAGATAAGGAAACCAAACTTTTAAACGAACAAATGAATAATTAAAAATGGCCTAATATTTATGCTAGGGTGATGGAAAAAAATAAAAATAAAAAAATAAAATAAATCAGCGCTGGTTATTGTTTCTACTAAATCATTTTGTCAGTGATCAATGTACAATAAATCAATGCATTCCTGTGTATGCTGTGTGTTTCTAGTGAATTTTGTGTGTTTTGAGGTGTTACATGGTGTTTTGAGTGTGTTTTAGGATTAAATTGTATGTTTAAAGTGATTTGGGTGTGTTGAGTGTGTGTGTGTGTGTTTCTAGTGTGTTTTGTGGCATTTTGAGTGTTTCTAGTGAGTTTTGGATGTTTTGAGGTGTTGCGTGGTGTTTTGTGTGTATTTTGGAATAAAATTGAGTGTTTTAAAGTGATTTGGGTGTGTTGAGTGTGTGTGGGGGTGTTTCTAGCGAGTTTAGTGTGTGTTTTGTAAGTTTTGAGGTGTTGCTTGGTGTTTTGAGTGTGTTTTGGGATAAAATTGAGTGTTTTAAGTGGTTTGGGTGTGTTGAATATGTGTGAGGGTGTTTCTAATGAGTTTAGTGTGTTTTGAGGTGTTGCTTGGTGTTTGAGTGTGTTTTAGGATAAATTGAGTGTTTTAAAGTGATTTGGGTGTGTTGAATATGTGTGAGGGTGTTTCTAATGAGTTTAGTGTGTTTTGAGGTGTTGCTTGGTGTTTGAGTGAGTTTTGGGATAAATTGAGTGTTTTAAAGTGGTTTGGGTGTGTTGAGTGTGTGTGAAGGTGTTTCTAATGAGTTTAGTGTGTTTTGAGGTGTTGCTTGGTGTTTGAGTGAGTTTTGGGATAAATTGAGTGTTTTAAAGTGGTTTGGGTGTGTGTGAAGGTGTTTCTAATGAGTTTAGTGTGTTTTGAGGTGTTACATGGTGTTTCTACTGAAGTTGGTTTCCTCACAAACAGACCTGTCTCTTTTGGTCCAGTGATACCTCAGACAGCTTAGCTCAGTAATCAGCTTACCTTGTTGAGAAAATGCTTTGGTCCAGTGACATCTCAAGACAGCTTAGGTCAGTGATCAGCTTACCTTTGTGCCATCTTGACATGACACAATGCTCTCTGGAACATTCCTCACACAAATTGATAAATCTCTGCACACTCAGTGAAATGTGGACCAAAAATCTCTTAACTTCTTGTATGGTACATTTGCAGGATTGAAGCAAAGTCAGTCTGTTTATGATAATTTATTTCCTCTGTAACATAAACAGCTTTCATTTCTTCACAGCAACATCCACACAGTATCTACACAGACAACACTTCCCTCCTTTACACTCCTTCATTTCCTTCATTAAACTGAATTAATTTATTTTAATTAGTATTTTACACATACATTATAATTATTCCTTACTGACGTGTTTAATGTTTCCTCCGTGCATCAAACACTAACCAAACTAATTAAATAACTAAATTAGACTTCAAACTTTCATTAAACATTTTTTCCTTTCATGGAGAGAAAAAATAATAAATAATAAAATAAAATAAAATAAATCAATCTTATATACAAGAACTGCATGATGGCAAAGGCACCAGTTACTAATCCAAGCACATGCGCTTCGATGGAGACTCCAACTCATGGGAGGCTGCGGCTGTGGCTGTGAGTGTTGGTGTTGACGTGGTTGTGGGTGTTGGTGTGGTTGTGGGTGTTGATGTGGCCGTGGCTGTGGTTGTAGTTGTGGGTGTGGGTGTTGGTGTTGGTGTGAGGTGTGTAGTTGTGGGTGTTGGTGTGGGTGTGGGTGTTGGTGTGTGTGTGGGTGTTGGTGTTGATGTGAGTGTGGTGTTGGTGTGAGTGTGGGTGTTGGTGTGGGTGTTGGTGTGAGTGTGGGTGTGGGTGTTGGTGTGGGTGTTGGTGTGGGTGTTGGTGTGGTTGTGGATGTGGGTGTTGGTGTTGGTGTGGGAGTGGGAGTGGGTGTGGGTGTGGGTGCTGGTGTGGGTGTAGGGTGTTCTTGTTCAGGGAGAGTCCTGTAAGGCAAGACAAACACAGTGAGTCAGTGTCTTCCTCACACCAGCATGCTAACATTCTTATCAAAACATGCCAGCCTGTCTTTAAATGCCCTCAAAACATGCCGAACTCTTTAAATGCCCTCAAAACATGTCAAACTGTCTTTAAATGCCCTCAAATATGCCAAACTGTCTTTAAATGCCCTCAAAACATGCCAAACTGTCTTTAAGTGCCCTCAAAAACATGCTAAACTGTATTTAAATGCCCTCAAAAACATGCCAAACTGTATTTAAATGCCCTCAAATCATGCCAGTCTATAAATGCACTCAAAACTTGCCAAACTGTCCTCAAATGCCCTAAAACCATCCCAAACTGTCTTAAATAAAATAAAAAAATATGCCAAACTGTCTTATAATGCACTCAAAACATGCCACTGTCTAAAAATACCATAAAAACATGCCAAATTATCTTAAAACGTCCCAAAAACATGACACTGTCTTAATATGTCCTCAAAACATGCTAGCTCCACCTCTACACCTCCTCCTCCACCTCTACACCTCCAAACATTACTGACCCTGGATTTGCCATTTCCTTCATGAACTCCCACACATCAAAGTACACATTTGCTGCAGGTGGAGCTGGTGGAGTGGCTGGTGGAGCAGGTGGAGTGGCTGGTGGAGCAGGTGGAGCAGGTGGAGTGGATGTGATGGCGGCAGGTGGAACAATGACTGGGGCTGGTGTCTCCTCCGCCAACCTGTGGAGTGAAGGAGTTTGTGAAGACACAGACAGACAGACAGACAGATAGATAGATAGATAGAGATATAAATAGATAGATAGATAGATAGATAGATAGATAGATAGATAGACAGACAGACAGACAGACAGACAGATAGATAGGTAGGTAGACAGACAGAGATATAGATAGATAGATAGATAGACACAGACAGACAGACAAGACCCAGTATCACAGAGAGAGAGAGAGAGAGAGAGAGAGAGAGAGAGAGAGAGAGAGAGAGAGAGAGAGAGAGAGAGAGAGAGAGAGAGAGAGAGAGAGAGAGAGAGAGAGAGAGAGAGAGAGAGAGAGAGAGAGAGAGAGAGAGAGAGAGAGAGAGAAATACATGTTTATAAATGTATCAACGGAATGGACCAAGTGGATAATGAGAAACTGATCCTGAGAGAAGAATAGGACACTAGAAGCACAAGATCGCATAGTAAGAAGCTGAGGAAGGGAAGATGTCTGAGAAATGTATAAAAAAAAAAAGTTTCCCGCAAAGATGTGTTGTGACTCAGACCAGTTTGAGTGAGGAAGTGGTGTCAGCAACGAGTGTGCAGACCGGGTGGGGGGGGGGGACGGAGGGCACAAGCGTAAAGCCCAGCCCGTGTAAAACTACAACTAGGTAAATAAAATACACTACTGAAATGCCTTTAGTGGTGATGGTGGTGGTGGCAGAAGCAATGATGATGACGGTGATGGTGGTGGTACTTACATCTGTGCCTGGTCTGGTTTACGGTGACTGGGCATCCTGAAGAGCAGTCTGCGCCGACAAGGACCGACTTTCTCGCACTCCAGGCCTGTGAGGCGCATCAGCTTGCCTTCCTGGGACACACAACATTTCTTCACTGTGCTAACCCCTTCACTGCCATCTCCCACAGTCCTACTCATTCACTCACTGTCAAACTGTCTTCAAATGCCCAAAAAACCCTGGCAAGCTGTTTTAAAATGCTCTGAAAACATGCCAAACTCTTAAAATGCCCCAAAAAACCATGGCAAACTCTTGAAATGTCCTAAAACATGCCAAACTGTCTTAAAATTGTCTGAAAACATGCCAAACTGTCTTAATATGCCCTAAAAATGTTAAACTGTCTTCAAATACCATAGAAAAACATGCCAAGCAGTCTTAAAAATGCCCAAAAACATACCATCTTAAAATGCCCTCCATACACCCTTGTTAATGTCAATAAAATGATCTAATGGCACACAAATCTCAAGGTAAAAATGTATCCCAGTACTGAATGGGTTAAAATAGAGAAGACTGTGACCATTAAACTTGTGACCCTTGCTAATGTCAATAAAATGGTCTAATGGCACACAAATCTCGAGGTAAAAATGTATCCCAGTACTGAAGGGGTTTAAATGGTGAAGACTGTGGCCATTAATCTTGTAACACCTGCTAATGTCAATAAAATGGTCTAATGGCATACAAATCTCAAGGTAAAAATGTCCCAGTATTGAATGGGTTAAAATAGTGAAGACTGTGGCCTTTATCTTGTAACATCAATAAAATGGTCTAATGGTACACAAATCTCAAGGTAAATATGTGTTCCAGTACTGAAGGGCTAAAATAGTGAAGACTGTGACCATTAATCTTGTGATGTCAATAAAATGGTCTAATGGCACACAAATCTCAAGGTAAAAATGTGTCCCAGTACTGAAGGAGCAAATACTTCAAACGAGAGAGAGAGAGAGAGAGAGAGAGAGAGAGAGAGAGAGAGAGAGAGAGAGAGAGAGAGAGAGAGAGAGAGAGAGAGAGAGAGAGAGAGAGAGAGAGAGAGAGAGAGAGAGAGAGAGAGAGAGAGAGCAGTACTCCACCAAGTGACATACCTTTAGCTCCAGCACCACCAGAGGAAGCTGTCTGTCCACCACCACCAGGATGTCCACCTCTGAGCTTCCAATGGCACCAAACACTCTCTGATCCTCCTCCTCCTCCTCTCTTGGGTCACTCACAAACTGTTCAAGGGAAGGGAGAGACAGGTGAGGTGGAACTAACATGCTAATCTGCTCTCTCTCTCTTTCAGTTTTTTCTTTATTTCTTTAAATGCCCTCAAAAATATGCTAAACTGTCTATAAATGCCCTCAAAACATGCCAAACTGTCTATAAATGCCCCAAAACATGCCAAACTGTCTATAAATGCCCTCAAAACATGAGTCTATAAATGCCCTCAAAAACATGCCAAACTGTCTATAAATGCCCTCAAAAACATGCCAAACTGTCTATAAATGCCCTCAAAAACATGCCAAACTGTCTATAAATGCCTTCAAAAACATGCCAGTCTATACATGCCCTAAAAAAACATGCCAAACTGTCTATAAATGCCCTCAAAACATGCCAAACTGTCTATAAATGCCCCCAAAAACATGCCAAACTGTCTATAAATGCCCTCAAAACATGCCAAACTGTCTATAAATGCCCTCAAAACATGCCAAACTGTCTATAAATGCCCTCAAAACATGCCAAACTGTCTATAAATGCCTTCAAAAACATGCCAGTCTATACATGCCCTAAAAAAACAATGCAAACTGTCTATAAATGCCCTCAACACATGCCACTGTCTATAAATGCCCTCAACACATGCCACTGTCTATAAATGCCCTCAAAACATGCCAAACTGTCTATAAATGCCCTCAAAACATGGCAGTCTATAAATGCCCTCAAAAACATGCCAAACTGTCTTTATATGCCCTTAAAACATACCAAACTGTCTTTAAATGCCCTAAAACCATCCCAAACTGTCTTAAATAAAATAAAAATATGCCAAACTCTCTCTGTTTTTTTATTGTTTTCTTTATTTTTCTTTATGCTGCTGCTGCTGCTGCTGCTCTCTCTCTCTCTCTCTCACACACTGACCTCTTCAAATCGGCAGGAGGTGTTGGTGCCGTCACTAACCCTCAGAACAGCTCGAGCGTTATCTTCAGATGGGTAAACGGTCTTCTTCACAAGCTGTAACACACACACACACATACAATGGAAAAAAAAGTCTTAAATTGCCCTCAAAACATGCCAAACTCTTTAAATGTCCTAAAAGCAAGCCAAACTGTCTTAAAATGTCCTAAAGACATGCCAAACTGTCTTAATATGTCCTCAGAATATGCCACTGCCTTAAAATGCCCTTGTGAAAAAAAAAATAAATAAAATAAAATAAAATAAAATAAAAATAAATAAATAAATAAATAAATAAATAATAATAATAATAATAAATAAACAAAAAATCCACACACACACACACACACACACACACACACACACACCTGACAATAGAGAACACAGGGCACTTTCCCATCCAGGAGTGCAATTTTCAGCACAGGTAGTGCTGCTGCAGTTACATCATTAATTTCAGCACTAAAGCCCCCCACGCAAGCCAGGGAGTACAGGTAGGCCCGGTGCTGGCTGAACTGCAAGGTGCTGCCTTCACTCATCCACCAAGCCAGGAGTGTCTCGGCAACTTCGTCCACATTGCCTGTCGCACCAAACACTCACCATTAGTGCCCTGCCTCACCACCACCACCACCACACACACCTCAACACATACAAAACACACCTTAAGACACCCAAACATATCTCAACACACCTTAACAAACACAAACACACCCAAACACACCTTAACAATCACAAACACCCTCAATGCGCCCAAACTCACCCCAACAAACACCACCTCTACACCCAAACACACCTCAACACACTCAAAACACACTTCAACACACACAAGCACATCTCAACACAAGGCAAACTAGAGCACACGGAGGCATCTCGATTTTCATTTCTAATACTATAAAATCAGAACAGATAAATGAACTCACCGTGATAAATGAACACATTGAACTTCTCATTAAAAATAACTATTAACTCTTTAAGTACCTATTTATGTGCTATATACAGACCACACAGCAAACACATTCATGTTGAAGAATTTACGGATATAATAAATACATTACTACGAAAAGATACTATAAGGAAAAACAAAATCATGATTATAGGGGACTTCAACATAAACCTCCTTGAACATACTACTCATCAACCCACCAATAATTTCCTAGCTAACTTAC